>NC_065513.1:41575848-41622779 GCF_006386435.1 Epinephelus moara | reverse complement strand
TGAATAAAGATTACATAACATAAAAATAACTGCAGTCTTTGTTATTTGATAGCCGCTTAAATTAAACAATTTTTATAGGGCAAGTAAAAACTGACTTCAGGCAAGTAGATCTCTGACCAACTTGCCCGACCGGGCAAGTGAAAAAAAACCTTAGCGTTGAACCCTGATCAGTTTTAATTCACTGATGGGCTCCACAGTTGCCAACGCCAATTCAACATGCTGAATTGGTGGGAAAAAAGTAACTAGCGCTGACAAGGGCCAACGATGCGGGAAACACCACAGTGGCAAGGGCCTCGGACTCTCACACGTGGCCCAACATTGACTGACGGCCAACTGTTGGCTTGGTGTGTCAGGGTCTTTAGACCTCCCTCCATCATATCAGCACCCAGATCTCCCTGCTCATTTGCCTGTTCAAATCTGCCGTATGACAATTTCTGCTGGCTCTGGGGCTGATGATAAAACTACAGATTGTGCTTTTTCATTTTCGTATGCCTGCCACCACGGACGTTAAGAAATTAGAAGCGGATTGAACGAGGGACCTACCTTTCTTCACTCTCAATTTCAGATCAAACCATAAGCGTTGATCAATTATAAACCAAGGATCTGTTTTGCCTAATTCTCACGTAAAATTTAATCAGAAACATATTTTAGTGTACTGTTTGGCTGTAATAAGAGATATTGTTAACAGGAAGTGGCCGCCATACTGTTTCCTGTGCTGTATTGTCAGAACTGAGGCTGAAAACTCTGTAAACTAAGCAGCGCTGATCAAAAATTAACCAAGATTCTGTTACTGCGTTGCCTACTTCTCACCTCAGTTGTTTTCAGAAACATATTTTAGCTTAGTGTTTAACTGTAATTCCAGATAATTTGTTACCAGCTGGCTGTCATGTTGTTAACTGCATCAAAACGGCCAAGCTTGCATTACGTCACCCACCAGTAGGAGTGTTTATTGGTCTGGTGTGGTGCAGTGAATTCTGGTAGCTGTCGTTTTTTTACGTCTTTAGCAAAAGTAAATGCCATAGCCCTTTTCCTCTGTTTCCTCTGGTCGTGTAGCACCGATTTAAATGGTATTTGTGCGCTTCTACTGTATAGACAGCCTAGATTTATGAAAAGACCACGTTTCCTGTAAAGCTGAAACCTGCAGATAAAACAAAAACAATAAAATTGATTATTGGGTTACAAGGTAGAAAAAAAATAACATATTTCTGCTGCAAAAATTCTGTTTATTTTTCTGACTTTTCTTTAAATGATAATGTGTAATGTAAAAGGTGTCGCTTGTATGATCACCAACTCTACGAAGCCCGTTTTTAGCTCATTGCTTCGGCAGATTTACTGCATGGTTTCATCTCACCACTCTCAACGTTGTTGTTCCAGCAAACACACTCTGATAAACTTGTAACACTGAACACTACCTGCCGCTTAAAGCAGCTTTAATCTTCTTGTTTTTATTGCAAAAACTGGGCAGTATTACCTCTTTAGGCCTCTCAAAACTATTCATATGCAAACAGCCTGAGGAGGGAATGTCACAATCACAACTCTCAGCCGTGCAACAGTTGAGACTAGACATTGCATCACATTAAGGAGCCACTGGATTAATCTGTTAATCAACATAATACTGTAGGTGCACTGTAATTTTCATTTTACTGTTTGATTTGTCTTATTGGGCGTTAGCTTTTTAATCTACTGTCTTATTCAGTTTTACTCATTTTATATCTTTTCTTAATGCATTTATGTCTCATGTGAAGCACTTTGATTTGCCTTGTGAACACGCCTCATCTTGTTGTTTCTGTTCTACCCAGAATATGACAACCATTTTAGAAACAACACTCATTTTAACACAATCTGTCATAAGCTGAGAGTTTTGTGTGGACTGCGAAATGTGTGGCAGCATCACATATTTTAAGACTTCAACTGGACTCTGTCTTGTTTAATCTTCGCCCTCATTCTTCATGTTAAACTGAAAAGCAGGAAGACACAAACAACACACCACAAACACGCAGATGTTAGTAAATCTACTTGTAACTGTGAACATGCCACATCACATGTTCTGTCACAGTTTAGTTTGAATAACTTTCCTTAACATAATAATGCAGAATGTGTTTCAGATTTTATTTTTCGGAAGAGTCTGTTAACTTGATATATTTCATTGTCATGTATTTTTAATGAAAAACAACAATGTCCTGCATGTGTTTATTAGTTTAAAGATCCATCTCTGATATTACACTCTGCCAGTTTCTTACGTCATGATACAAAAACATTGTGAGCTCTGGCCTCTGCGGCTCAGATCATGATCTAGTGAGATTATTTTTCTCTGCCCCGAGAGGAACGCGGCCTCTGGAAAAGTTTGTTTGTCAAACTAAAACTGCAATTTGCTGAGAAATAACCAACTACAAGCTCCCGTCTTCATCAACGAGGCCGCCGAGGTCCCGTTCCCTCGGAGGTCACTCTCCTCTCTGGAGATTATATAACAGCTCAGATTCCCTCCCTCCCTCCCATCTCAGTTATCATCTCCGTGACTGAAAACAAGGCCCTCTCAGAGGACGAGGCGACGGCACAGGGAGGCTCCCCCCACGGCGGACAGAGATTAGGGTTATGTCACAGATCTGACAAACCCAGTCTTTGTACGGGGGCCTGGCCGGGGCCCTGCCTTGTTGTGGGTCGGGAACAGTGGGGGGAATTAACAGCGAGCTTATGCAGCGGACCGAGCTGCTCCACATGAAAACCCTCCCAGAGTCCCTGTTGGCTCCAAGTCTGGGTGAAAGCACAGAGGATCACATGCTGCGAATGTGACCGACGTGTTGATTTGTGTTTGGCCTGTCTGATATCTGTCGTCCGCCTGCGATATGACAGAGGTTCAGCTGCTGCACAGGAACATATTCATGTGTTTCCTCAGAAGATTTGGCAGCCTGATGGATTCCTAAGCCCGTTTCTTCAGAGCATCGGCTGTGCACGTCTTTAAGAATAAACCACAAGATGCAATAAAGCACAGTGAAGACATTATATCAGGATGTGAAGTAAGGTCAGCAGCAGACTGACAACAGCAACAACAGTGGAAATTTTTGCAGGGAAACTCACATGGCTGCTACTATTTCTGGCGTGATCTCATTATCAACAATACAGTGACCTCCCTGGGTGTCACTGTGCTTTCTTATGTTTCCTCTGTGTAACATCATAAGTGCCTAAGGATGATTCTTTTGCAGTCTTCAAATGTCTTGTGCTGTCTCTGCTGTCCAAACCCGAAGATACTGCTTTCACACCTGTCCTGTTTGGTTCAAGTTCATTTACCCCCTCAGTGCGGTTTGTTTGGGCAGGTGTGAACACAGCAATCACACTCAGGTGTGCACTAAAACAACCAGACTGAGACCTTCTTGAACAGGTGGTCTCAGTCCGGTTCCAAACGAACTCTGGTGCGGTTGGTTTGTGGTGAGAACATGTTCCGACCTGGATCTGAACCAACTGCAGTCACATGACACATTGTTTGGGTTAAACATGAGCATGTTACAGTCCTGGAGGATTATTAATGTGCACCTCCTCCTGTACTGCCTTAATATGCACATTCAGCACATCCAATGCATCAAAACATTGTTTTCTAGTTGGAGCCGCGCCTCGTTTTCAAACTGTATGGTTTGACTAAAATGAACAATGACAGCAATATAGTCCACGATGAGCAGCGCTAAAATCAACCTGCGTAGTTGTCCCTCCATTGTGACATTAGAAAGTGTCACATTTATCTTGCAAGTGTACTCTTCTTCAACGTTTGCTTTACTTCCTGGATTTTTCCCACATGGAAATTCTGACCAATCAAGAGCAGGTTTCTCACACAAGGCATTTGATCTGGTCCACTTGTAAATGCTGCCGTGAGAACACGAACCAACTCTAGACAATTATACAACTTTGGAACAACATGAGTCCCTGATTCAGACCAAAGGAGACCACTCTTGGTCTGAAAGCTGCCTTAAAAGCTGAACTTGGCCTTTACGTCCCACGATGGTTTAAGTTTTTTTTTTTTGATGTTTATCCATGCTGATAAGAATAAAAATACATCCACAAGGTTATCTTGTTTTGGCATCAAAGGGACAAACTTACAGAAAATAAGCTTTGAAAAAATATTGGCGGCTGATATCCAGTCTGAAAAATAAAAGACTGATTGGTAAGTACTTGTCCTGTTTGTATGTGTCTGTGCCGGTCGATAGCCGTGACTGGAAGCATTATGTTTTCGGGTTGTCCGTCCTTTTCTTGTGAACGCGATATCTCAAGTATGCTTTCAGGGATTTTCCAAAAATTTGGTACAAATGTCCACTTGCATTCAAGGATGTACTGATTAAATTTGGCAGTCAAAGGTCACAGTAACCTCACAAAACATGGTTTTGGCCATAACTCAAGACTCCATACCCTAATTATGACAAGATTTCACTCAAATGTCTAACAGGATAAAATTATGAAGTGATGACATTTTATATCCAAAAGGTCAAAGGTCAGCTTCATTGTTACATCATAATGCTCTGCAGAAACAGGGGAAGACATTTGGTCTGGTACTGAATTGGTGACACTAATCTTGAAACTGTGCTGATTGTTTAGATCTTCAGTGCTGCCGGGGGGAAGATGTGTGTGAAGCATCCTTGTTAGAGCAACATCTATCCATGAATAATTGTCTACTGTCATGGCTACATGCGAGTCTGGACAGACGTGGATGTAAACTGTAACTGAAACTTGACTGGTTGGTGGAGGCACACAGAACCACGAGGCTGTAATTCTAGTTTAACGGGGCCTTTGTGTTTTGTCCAACTTGTGGTTTTACAGTTTTAGTGATATAACATAAAACTGTGTGGTGCATTTATAACAGTTGGACACGGCAAACACAAAGACGAGCCAGAGGCAAAAGAAGAGTTACATAAGACCCTTCGTGCATGCTCAGTTTGTTTCTCAGAACTTGAATGAGTTTAACAGGAATACTGGGAAAGAGGATAGACAAGTTTACCAAAGAAAAAGAGTTGCAACGAAAATAGTTTGTTTAGAAGAACATTCGAGAGAAAACTAAACAGCTGTGTGTTTAATTTGATCTTATATGGTGTTCTTCAAAGTACAAAAATGACTCAAATCCTCGACTTAATTCGACTTCTAAGATTTAAGTATTTAAGTGCAAACTTCCCTTCCTGCGTAGTAATCCCAAACATGTGCAAAAGTCCCAAAGCAGTTCTGTGCAGTCAGTCTCCAGAAACCCATAATTGCTAAAATCCTCCTTCAAGATGCTAAAATGTTTTTTTGTTTTGTTGTTTTAACTAAAAAAACATGCAAAATCTTGAAGCAAACACAGGCTCTTGACCTCTGTGCCCTTGTGAAGGATGTGATGCACTTACATTTGGAAAAGATTGAATTCTCCTGAAGAGGGTGTGAAAACAAATTCTACAAGATCTGGCAACCCTTCGTAGACCACTTTAAGAAAGATGCGCCAAGTTCCTCCCCTAACTTGTCTATACATGTATGACAAATCACCTTTTTTTTTTAACAAGGTTTATTTATTTGTAATTCATTAAGATGCATGGAGCATCAACACAAACATAAAACCAACAAGGATAGAACAAAACAAACTCACCAACCAACCAACCAACCAACCAACCAACCAACCCAGGAACAAACAGAGAAAGCCAGACCAGCAAAAGGAAATCCAAAAGACAAGAACGAACCCTAGCCCCAACATAAAAAGTTGTTTGGAAAAATGTCATTTGAACTCTGTTTATAGCCTCATTGTAGCCTGTAGCTCTAACTGCCTCTCACTGCACTGCGCTCAGGTGTGTGCTTCAGGACACTTGGATCACTACGGACGAGCAGTATGGAGATATTTTGTGGTTTCAATTATGTGTTTTTGGACGTTTTAATCTGGGGCGCCGTCAGCCTCCATTAGGTGGAGTTGTGTTGCTACCTCCTCTCCCCTTGGATCTCCGCAAGTGTTGTGAGGACTCTAAAACTTCACCTGAGCCTCCCTCGGCATATGGGTGAATAGATAATGGCTGAATTTTCATTTTTGGGTGCACTATCCCTTTTAAGAGTATTTTTGATTTTTGACTCATTGAATATTTTTTATATTTTTGTACCAGAAATTCTGTTTTCACTTTTATACTTCTGCCATGGTTTGTTTAACTTCATGCAAAATGTCACTCAATAGATTGCACTGAGAAAACAGACGACAAGAAGAAACTGCACAAATTCAATTTCTCTCATCAAGTAAAGATATCAGGAGTGCGCCATTTGAGAACTGGTGTTGAATTTCAAGTACTTTAAGGCGTGCACTACTTCCTGCCAGCTTTACTGTATACAGCCAGTCAGATTTTGTGATGGATAATGTCTGTGCAGCTTCAGAAACATATGGTCTCTGTCTTGATTTTGGCAGAAAAACGTGGTTTCCAGTGGTGCATTAGTTTAGGTTTTATAAGCTACATCTTGACATTTAGAGTTTACAGTTTGGACATTTATCTGATGTCTTTATCTATACTGTTGCTGACATTTCCAGAGACTATTAACGTATGAAGCCAGTTGTAAATAGTGTGAAGACACAACCACAACAGCCTGACTCTGGGATGCAGTGAAATATTTATCTGAGACGATAACGCTAGAGAGTTGCCAGGAGTGGAAACAAGAGATGAGGGGAGAAGATAGACGGGATTTAAAAGGTCAGGAAGATGCAGGAATGTTGGAGCAGTTAGAGGCTAAATGCACCTGAGAGGACGGTGCGATGGAGTATAGAGAGTTTAAAGGTGAAGACAGAAGAAGAAGAAGTCTGAGTGAAACGTGGAGCTTTGAGAGGCTGCAGGGAGTGTTTCTGATGTGGCAACGTGGACAGATTGTGTTCATTTCCTGTCCTGATATTTAACCTCAGCATTGCAGGAACACACACACCATGTTCAGTACCAGGCCTCAACCACACACTCTCACGCATACACAAATACATAGCGTCATGGGTATGATGGGGTCAAATAAGGTGCTCCTCTCAAAAGTATACAGCACAGTGACGTCCAAAATTTGAGTTCGCTGCCAAAATCTGTTTTGTTTTGTATCATTTTTTCCACAGTTTAAAACTCAACCGATGACTCAGAGCACATTTATTACAAGACACAAACTTTAGCTCTTGAAGGTATTTAACCTATTGTAACACAGAAATTCTCCTAATACAGATTTTGCTATTTTGTTTTAGTGCTTAAGATTTGTAAAAGTGCAAACACCAAAAACTTAAAAATTTCTTTGGAAACAGTAGTTTACAAATAATCCTTGAAGTCCTTTTAAAATGCTCTGAAAAATGTAGTTTTAATGTCTACAATTTAACAACAACAGAACACATACTGAAGACCTGTTTCCACCAAGCAGTATGGTACGTTTCAGCTCAGTTCGGTACACATTTGTTTCCACTGTGAAAAGTTGTGGATGGCACTAATGGTACCATTCCTTACCGTCCCCATGTTTGGTCCCCCCTCTGTAGAAAAGTTTGTGGGACTTTCTGGCACTGTGCTAAATTGGTTTAAATCTTATTTACAAGACAGGGATTTCTTTGTGTCACTTGGCAATTATGAATCTGTGCGAACAAAAATTACATATGGAGTTCCTCAAGGGTCCATTCTTGGGCCTCTTCTGTTCAACATCTATATGCTCCCTCTTGCTCAGATTATGGAATACCATAACATCTCCTACCATACTTATGCAGATGACACACAATAACATCTCCTACCATACTTATGCAGATGACACACAACTTTACATAACAGTGTCACCAGATGACCACAGTCCCCTACATCTGCTAAATAAGTGCATTGACGAAATCAGTACGCGGATGTGCCAGAATTTTCTACAACTAAACACAGACAAAACTGAGATAGTTGTTTTTGGCCCCAAAGAACAAAGATCAATAGTCAGTGCTCACCTTGACGCCATGACACTAAAACCTACAAATCAAGCCAGAAATCTTGGTGTAGTTCTGGACTCAGACCTAAATTTCAATAGTCACATTAAGACAATTACTAAATCAGCCTACTACCACCTTAAAAACATAGCAAGAATAAAAGAATTTCTGTCTAAACAAGATACAGAAAAACTTGTTCATGCTTTCATTTTCAGCAGGCTGGACTATTGTAACGGTGTCTTCACAGGCCTGAGTAAAAAATCAATCAGACAACTGCAGCTCGTCCAGAACGCTGCTGCCAGAGTCCTCACCAACACCAAGAGAGTGGAGCACATTACACCAGTGCTTAAGTCACTGCACTGGCTTCCTGTGTGTCAAAGGATAGACTTTAAAATCTTGTTACTTGTCTATAAAGCACTAAATGGTCTCGGGCCTAAATACATCTCTGATATACTTGTACGTTATGAAGCATCCAGACCCCTCAGATCATCTGGAACAGGTTTACTCAGTGTTCCCAGGATCAAAACCAAACAAGGTGAAGCAGCCTTTAGTTTCTATGCTCCCCGCCTGTGGAACAAACTTCCAGAATATCTGAGGTCGGCTGAAACTGTCAGCTCATTTAAATCAGGGCTTAAAACATTACTATTTACTGCAGCTTACCAGTGAACTAGATATGTAACTTATTGTTAGGATAATCTGTAGCTATTGTTTTTATATTTGTCTGCTGTTGCTTTTGTTTTATGTTTGCTTTTTAAATGCATTTTCTGCACTGTTTTTAACTACTTATTGTCTTGCTTTTAGCTTTTGTTTTTAATGATCTCAAACACAAATTGATTATTCCTTTAATGTTTTATTTTAATGTATTTCTCTTGTAAAGTACCTTGAATTGCCTTGTGTATGAATGGTGCTATATAAATAAAATTGCCTTGCCTTGCCTTGCCTTGCCTTGCCTTGCCTTGCCTCTGTTGGGGTACCTAGCACACAGATCTGGTGCTAAAAGGTGGAGCTGTGGACACCGCAGTCTGATAAATCCTAACACACAATAATGATTTGCCATCTTTGTGACTCAGAAATCTGTAAACTGGTGCCGTCACTCAGTCTGTAAACTGGTTAAACTTATCTAACGGTCATTATTGTAAAGCTGTTTCTAGTGGTGTTACTTGCACCTTTTTTCAGCATAAATTGTTAAAGTTTACAAGAACAATGACCAAAATTGACCAAACATTTCATCACACTCCAGGTTGAGAAATACTGAATTTCCCTTTAACCTGGCCAATAATACTTCTGACTAGCTTCTTTATTTGTTAAAATTTAGTGTTGAATTTATTATTTGTATAAATCTGACACTGGACTCATCCAGTATGGTGTCACCCTGTCGTTCACAGGTTGTGTCAGTGTTTCCCAGTAGTAAGGTTCAGGATGTAGTTCTTGGGACCCTCAAAAGTACCAGGAACTTTTGGGTGGAGTTGGCAGAGCTTCCTGACTGTCTGTTGTTGTCAGGCGCCATCCAGCACTTGACGGGTTTGAATTGTTGTCGATGGCCTAGTTGAACTTTCTAAGTGATTTGTCGTCTTCTTGTTTCTCTAAATATGTTCCTGGCATTCTCACAACTTAAAAATTTGTATTTGCATTGGTAGATCAAGTGCAACAAAGGTCTCCGGCGTCACTGTTACGTGGTATCTCCTGCCTAATGTTTGGGTTTGTTCTGGGACCCTGTATCTCTGCTCAATGTATGGTCACATGTTCCACAAATGTCCGGTTGGCACACTTGTAGTCCTGTGGATGTGAGCAGATGATGAAATTTCCGTCACATGGACTATCACAGCTGCAGAAGCAGGAATTAGGGTTATAAGTGCACAATAGATATCAGCTGGGTTGTGTAGCATTACATCAGAGAGAGAAATGAGTTCATCACCAAGTAGGTTCTCACATACAAGGTGTTCTGGTGCCTAATGAAAAACAAGTAATGCAAAAAACAAGAATCATAAATATGAAATAGAAATTGACAATACAACATAATGAAAAAGGTATAAAAATATGTGAAATACTGGAATGTCTTAATAAAAAGCATTATTTAAGTGTCTTTGGAATGATGACCTGCCTACGAGTAAATGCGCACACTCGTTCACACCAAATATCTTCATAGGAGGATAATCTGGATATGCTCTGTTTAGCAATAGTTTAGCAAAAATAGTTGTGTCTGGATTTCCATGAAGCCACAAATGTATATAAGACACTTGGATAATGCTGCAAAGGAGTTTTTCTAACCTCATTTTTATCTGTCATTCGTTCGGCCTTTGTAGAAGCCTGTTTGCACTGATATGCTTTCATCTTTTTGGGTTGCTCCGCTCCCCTTAACATCAAAAGCTTAGGAGGTGAGTACTGTATCCAAGTTGCATTGTTTTTGGGCAAACTATTAACACCTACAGCACGCACTAGATGCACCGCACAGATCTAAGATGTAGTTAAGGAACTGTAGTCAGGATGTATGTGATATTAATGCTGCTTTTCTGTACGCTTGCCATGACAAGGAAATAGGACAAGGGGTCAGTAAAGGTCAGTAAAAACAACACATCAGTGTTTTGTTGTGCGTCATATGCAGCTTGTGTGTGTTGTCTGTTACTGTGCTGGGGCTCTGA
The DNA here is from genome assembly GCF_006386435.1 of Epinephelus moara. Lineage (NCBI taxonomy): Eukaryota > Metazoa > Chordata > Actinopteri > Perciformes > Serranidae > Epinephelus > Epinephelus moara. Next base: position 41,612,252 of record NC_065513.1, on the reverse strand, counting down.
GTTTTAGTTTTACAGCCCACAAGGTGATGGCACGAAGGAGCTACGTGTTTACCTGCTTTCTCAGGTCTCTGCTCCCTTTGGCTCTGTGGAAGCATCAAGGTTCCCCTGTGGTGGTGATGGCACAGAGGAGCAGTAGTCATTAACCTTATTGAGCTGTAGATTGGCCAGTAAGTGCAGCTCAGGCACTGATGATGATGATGATGATGTTATAAGAGACTTGTTTTCCTCTCCAGTGTCTCCATAATGAGCTATTATGGAAAAACGAGCCTGTTACAAAGTAATGTTTTAGAACATTTGGAAATGTTTCTCAATTAATCTGCACTAATTTGATAATCGATTAATCTTCATCGAGTAAAATGACAAAAAATATCTAGTTCCAACTTCGATTTGTTGCTGTTTTTTTGCTTGAAATTAATTGTCTTTGGGTTTTGGACCGTTGGTCAGACAAAAAACAACAAATCACACCAAGAAAAATGAGCATCTTCTGCAGCAAACATCCCATTGGTTCTGCTGAGAATCACCCACCTAAAAATGGTGAACTGGGTGTCGATCATGGTTTGAAAGATTTTAGGAACATGTCCCGTGTGTTGGCTTCCAGGGAGTTCACTAGAAACACAAGCAGGAAGCCATCTCTGGAAACACCTCTGTTGTTAGGTTTTGTCGGCCAAACCTAACTTTGCAACCAAACTGTACCTTAAGTACTTTGGTGCTCACGAGTGTCACTGTGACTGTGAGTGCCATTTTTGTCACCTGGTGGGACAGTTGACATGTGAGGGAAGGGAAGAGTTGAGGGAAAAGGAAGGAAGAAGTTTGTGAGGAGAGTTAGAGATCGACTGGGACGAGCGGCTTCTCAACAGCTGTTTCCTGTTTTCATCTCACTTTTCCAGCCGTTAGCGTTTTGGTGGGATGTGAGGGGAGGTGTGAGTGTGTGGATGTGGTGTGGGAGTGTTTTGGATATTATTCCTCTGGTATCGGGCCAGGTGATCAAAACGTCTCTTCCTCCATATGGGGGGAATTCCTGTGAAATCGATTGTTAGAGCTTCTCTCTCTAAGACTGACCTTTATTAGATTGAACTCCTTTTTTGAAAAAGAGTTTCTGATTTGCGTCAAAGTGAAGAAAAATTAAATCCTGTTGAATAATTTAATCGCATTTTCTGAACTGAATGAGTCATTGTCATCGAGGCACAGTTCCTGTAAATAATTAATAACTTTGATTACAGCACTTTGATTTTCTGAGCTGCTACGTGATCGCAGAGGCGAAACTGTGTTGTTCAGTCTCAGACGAAAAACTTCTCTGACAAAGACAGAAACTTCGTACTATTAGCTGATGATTTATGTGTTTCATTCCCATATTGACAAACAAATGGTTGATTAAATAGCAGCTTGGATAATTGATTGATAATTGATTAATTGCTATCAGTTATCAAGCAAAAAAGCCAAACATTTACTGGCTCTAGCTTCTCTGTCTTGTTAATTGTAAACCTTGTGTTTTTTACTGTTGGTTGGACAAAACAAGGCATAGAAAGATGTCCTCTAAGCTCTTAAAAATTGTGATTCAGGCTAAACAATTAATTGATTATAAATGATTGAGACCAACCATAAAATGAACATAATGGCGAATGCCTCGTTTCCACTGACGTATGTGACTGGTGTCTGTAGATCCGTGAATATAGGGATGATGCCTCTAGTGTCCAACGCAAGGAAGTGCATGTCTTTACGGATGGATAGAAACCTTATAGAAACGACCTGTAGCCATGGAAAAGAGGCTAATTTTGTCTGATTTTCACCATCCAGTAGTTTGGAATATGCGCTTGGAACAAAAACAGGACCCATAATGCATGACAACAAATAAATGAAGATGTTGGCCTGCCAGCTACGTGGCATGTTTTGTGAAATACTTAATTAAAAAGACATATTAACAGCGGCTCGACCCATAATGACGATCTGACTGTATATAATGTACAACCATATTTTAGCAGAATAACATTACTCAGATTCACAATGTGTTAAAACTAGATAAACAAGTTCATTTTAATCATACAAACTCACTTGACAATCAACAGGCAACTGAATTGAGGTAAATAGCCTGTTAGCTAAGCTAGCACACTGTCATACGGTCTCTCCGAAATCCACCGCAAAAGATAATTTTTTTAAAACATACTTGAGGCAAATTCTGGACCAAAATATTACGGAGGGGAGGAGTTTCGCAGGCACATCAGATATCATGTTTGACGAGGTACAGTGAGAGTATCACTAAATTCTAGTGAGATAGCAACCTAGTACAATACTCTGCTGCTTCATTGAAGACTTTAGCTAACTTTAGCTACATCACAGGGTGTTTTTTCTGTCCGACAAATAAAAAGCCAACTGTGCATCCTCCTCTACCTTTTTAAATTTGCAGATGTTGGAAGGGTACTGAAAATCCAAAACTACATTGAAGCTTTGAAGCTTGTTGGAGAAGAGCGTTGCAAACATGAACAGGGCCAAGCTGGCTCCATCTCTTTATCTGTAATATTAAAAATTAAAAAGTACTCCAGCAAATTTGTATTGCAGCAAAGGCCGTGGTATCCTGACTTTTAGTCTGCTGAATGCGTCAAGCTCCATTAAACACTACACTCCCCATAATGAATGTAGTACTTTTCTTTCTCTCAGCCCGTCCCTGCCAAACTCCAACATTTGTAGCCTCCAAGCCCAAAGTTGACAAAGCTCCTCCAGAGTTACAACATTTCATAACGTTTCCACAGGTTCAGTAGGACTGCCTGTGAGGACTAAACTGACTTTTGTGTGTGTAATTTGTAGACTTCCCCTTTAAATATTGTCTATTTAGTTTATTCCATAAAAGCTACACACATATGAGGGTGAAGGGTCCCATGTGTTGTTGTTTTATTGCTATTCTAATGGCTAACATCTGGTCAAAGACAGCTGTTGGAATTTTGCCTTTTGGCAGTGATATGGATCAATGTGCAAATAAAATACTGACTGCTCAGGTAGGGGGAGGATTGGTGATCTATCCAGCATCTCCTGGTTGTTTAAAGGTTGTCAGCGCCAGTGAGGGACGAACCCGTGACCTTTTGGGTACAGGAACATCCTCTGTGACTCCTTGCCCCTCCTGATTCATCCTGACGTCACTGTCCCCTCTGCAGGATCTGTCTGCTTCCTCAGCACTCTGCTCTCTCTCTCTGCGCTGTTTATCTGAGCCCTCGATGCGACCCGACCCAGCCCGGGCTGCTGTTTGTGTTTCTGTAAACGGCCGGGGCCCCCAGGAGCCACGCAGCCAGGATGGGAGATAAGGATCCCATTCTGCTGCATTGCTGACATGTTGAGTCATCACATGCTGGGGTCCTGTTGGGGGGCAACTCAAATCAGGGGCTTGGTGTTTACATTTCAGGCTCTCTGATGACTTTAAGGGTGAAGTCACAACTGTAGTTTGTCTTCTTCAGTCTGAATCACTCTGGAGAAGTTTTTGTTGTTGTTGCATTTGTTGCGTTGGCTTCATTTAGACTCAGTTTTCCCCCCTTTAATAAGCCAACCAAGACTTTTAAACACAAGTAACATGGAGCCAGCACAGCTCGATTACTTGACAGAGCTTTAATAACCTGTCATCTCGCCAGATTGCAGATTTTTGGCAGCAGGGAGAAGGTCAAAACAAATCTGATTCCAGTTTCTGTAACTTTAGCTCAGCATGATAGATGTACTTTATTATGTAAGGTTTTCCAAGCAGCGGGGCCAGCTGATAAGTAGATATTAGTATGAGTCTACTTTCACACCTAAAACACTGAGTCAGGATGAAAAACATTTCACCTGAAAAGTCAAAATCTTGTTTCACATTTCTTTGATGTGTCAAAAGTGACCCTTTTTTCCTGCTTTAAAAACAGTCAGTCCTCATTTTCCTTTTTAAAATATGCCTATATAAATTTAACTTTTGACCAGTGAAGCTTCACAGAGATCAATAAAATATGTGTTTTTGCCAAGACCGGCTGCAACAACAAAGATTCACACACTAAGGGTCCTGACACACCAAGCTGACGGTTGTTGCCGTTGGTGAGCATCTGTCGCCCTAGTTTTTGCAGTGTGTTATGCACTGTTGGCACCAGTTGACCCATGTCGGCGTTTTTTCGGCCGAGTCAGCGTGTTGAATCAGCGTTGGAGATGGCAGAACCTGTCGGTGAGTAACGTCACTCTGAGGAAAGCAAACAAATGGCTAAACAGACTTTTTATATTAGGTGAGATTATTTCTTTCAGCCGTTGAGCTCTTAAGCAGAAACATTTTGTAGTTTATATCACTTGTTCTTTCAGTATCGGGTTGTATTGCTAATGTGCTAACTGACTAACTAGCATCTTGAATTCATCCTGTCGGTCTTCCTGTTTCTCTTTTTGAATGACGAATACGGACTACTGCTGCCTGCTGGTATAGAGAGCAATTTCCTCTCAAACAGGTACAGAACTTACATGCTACTTGGCTGTTGTCTGTTCTCTTTGGGGTGCGTTCAAGTGCAACTTTTTGGCCAAGAAATAAAGCAATGCAACAGTCGGCCTTTGTCGCCACTAGTTCTTCGATGTTGGTCTGGTGTGTCTGGGCTTTAACATGAAACAGAAAAAAATATCTTGCATATAATAACTTGGAAATACCTAGAAAAGGCAGCATAACATCAACCACAGAACTGGCTAAAATCATATGTAAGAGCATCTGAAACTATAAAATAATAACATACCCGAAAACATTGGGATGCTGAGAAGAAAACCAAGACTTTCTCAAGCAGAAGAGGCCAATTATTTCCAGTTAAATTTGATTTGCTGAAGTTTCTTTGTTTGTAAACTGAAGACTCATTTCTTCAACAATACTTCATAACTTCAGTACTTGTGGCCTCGCGGTTATTCTACATACCACAAAACCTCAGTTTTGGGTACCATTGTTGCATGTCATACTTCTTTCTCATCCCATGTTTCCTGTAAATAATCTCAAGAAGTGCTTCACATCCTTTCTTTCTCGTCCCAATTATAACCTCTTCTTCCATTTTTTTCTCCAGTGTTTGCTTCTCTGAGGTTTTTGAGGAAATAAATCCTCTCTTCCTCTGCCCCCTGGCTCTTATTTGCTTTCCTACAACTTCCCTAATCTACACTGGTTATTATGAAGTCACAGGAATATTTTGTTCCATCTCTGGTTGCCTTATTCTGCCTCTGACTCTTGGCCTATTTTCTTTAATTTGCCTGTAATTGTTGATGATGTGGATTTGAGGCTGTTGTACTTTACTCTTCAAGCGTTGGGGGCTAAATCAGTCTGCCAGCAGACTTTTCTGTCGTTTTATGATCTCTGTTTTTGGTTTGGTCTGAGGTTCAGAGACTGAGCTCATTTTTGGATGCCGTCTCCTCTCAGGACAGTGTCTCTCCTTTTTTGTGAGCATTTCGTAGAGACTGAATTGGTACCGATGTTGCAGAAGTCCCACTTCTTCCTGAGCTGCCACTCCTCCATCTTCCGGATGATGTGTGTGTGCGTGTGTGTGTGTGGGAAACATCAGGTTTAACTTAATTTTCAGCTGTCGGAAATTATGTTTGGTTGAGGCATTTTTCTGTTTGAAACACATTAATTTGGTTCAGCATGATCAAATTGTTGCCCACGGGACAAATGCATGGTAGAGGACACGCACAATGTCGGCCTTTGTACTCGTTTTTCTTCTGCAGGCGTTATCATGTCAGCCCTCTGTCCTCTGTTTATGTGAGCTCTGTTCAGCTGGAGTGAGAGCAGCTCAGTGTCTGTCTACTGTCACTGCGTCCTGCTGCTGGGCTGCGTTCACAGCACACAGCTCAAGTGTTGCTTGTATCTAGTCTTTTATTTCTGGATGAGTCAAGTCTCTTTGTGAGAGAGGTTCTTAATCTGCATGTGGATCCCGATCTGTATCACAATACACGATATAACAATGTTGAAGTCCACCTCCAGACAAGTATGTCAAAATGTTCTGCTATTATTAATATTTTGTTTAACATGGTTTTACCATATGAGCAGTGAAAGAGCAGATGTTGACGTTATTGTTAGAGGAAACATCGGAGAGACTAAGCCATACATGTTTGAGCCTCAGTCAGCACCAGACTAAGGGTGCTTTCACACCTGCCCTGTTTAGTTCGGTTCAGTCGAACCCAAGTTCATTTGCCCCCTCAGCAATCACACTCAGGTGCGCACCAAAGCAACCAGACTGAGACCTTCTTGAAGAGGTGGTCTTGGTCCGGTTACAAATGAACTCTGGTGCGGTTGGTTTGTGGTGAGAAGGTGTTCCAACCTGGATGTGAACCAACTGCAGTCACATGACACATTGTTTGGGTTAAACATGAGCATGTTACAGTCCTGGAGGATTTTTAATGTGCACCTCCTCCTGTACTGCCTTAATATGCACATTCAGCACATCTTTTATTTGTTTGTTGTGTATTTTAGCTTGTTAGCGACGATATCTGCTACGATGCTACAGTGTGCCCACATTGTCACATTGTTATTATGTAAATATATACCAGATCAGAACTGAAACAGCCTGAAACCATGCAGGTTTTTTTTGTTGACAGCTTAGATTTGAGTCTCATGTGAGAGGCAAAAGTCAGTTTGTATAATCAGCTGCAGTACGAACGCAGCCAGAAAACAGCTTCACTTCTCTCAGCCTCCTCCTGCACAAACAGTAAAACACATGAGAATAAAAAGAGAGAACAATAGAGATGCAAAGGTTGCAGGTGAGATTAAAAACAAACGGCGGAGGGCCTTTAAAAACGCCCGAGGCTGAAAGAGAGTGTCGGTACGAGCTCCTCCTCCTCCTCTGAGCTGCTGGCAGAGCGTCACTGGATTTGAGGAGTGTGAGGTTTCCATGGAGTCTGAACAAAGCCATCTGGACTGAGGAATGTGGTTTGGGAACGCTCCCCGTTACACACTGGAGGACCAATAGTGTGGGGGTCCTGATAAGAGCTGAGAGAGGGAGTGTGTGTGTGATTTCGTGTTTGTACTCTTCTGAGATCCTCACTTGTTTCCAGGCATAGATGGATAAAGGAAAATCTTCATTTTCACCTCTCTTCACCTCTTCAGAGGGTTAGATTAGGATTCGACTTTCAAGATTTCCAGCGTGATTTATGGTTTTTGTTTTTGGTGTTTTTAATCTCTTTCTTGTGAAATCTCCCAGTGCTTCACTGCATTTGTTGCTTTTTTGGGTGAAGCACGCGCAGACCTTTAAATCATGTCTTCTGGATAGATTAGCATTAGTAGACAGTCTAGCTGTGGAGTTTTCCTGTAAACAAAAACTATGTTTACATTCAGAGCAAAACACATCATGGGTATCCTCAAGGAGTGTGTTCCCATCCTCATAAAAACATTTACAAACCTGATTATTTAAGTATCTTAAATAAATCCAGCATTGTTTACAATCATGTTTACTGGCTCCCACTTACTCTGCTCTTTCCTACCTCTGCTGGTGCATTGCAACATATTTTGGCGTCTTATAAGCGGGATATATAGTTGTGTGCAGACCCTACGCCATATCCCACGCCGTTGTAAGCATGTATACTTGTGCGGTGGTGTGTCTGTGTCACTCTGCAGTTACACCTTCAAAACACTAGCCAGCGGGGGAGGTTTCTGTGAAGTGCTGTAAAGTTTAGTTGATTCAAAACACACATTAAACACACATTAAACATGGCTTAATAGAGACATTTTCAAACACAAGTACACAAATCAGCTTCACTATAACTCGCAGGATTCACAGACAAACACTTGTCTTTATCTGGACACATTTTTCCCACAAATACAACATGCTAACATTATTAGCACAAGTCTATGGCGTTTTACATTGCATAAATTAGCCTAGCAGCTAGCGATCTTTTCCTCTTCTCATATTAAACCAGGGACAACAGCAACATTTAACAAAGGTAACTCTACAAAATTTGGCTCCATTACAACTCACAAGGTTCACTGACAAAACAACTGTCTTATACTAAACACGTTTTCCAAACAAATACAACATGCTAATGTTCAGCCAGGATAAATCTCACACAAGACTTAAAAAGCTATTTTTGTGGAGGCTTTATTGTCTTCACAATTTATTGTTTCTTATCTGTGAAATTAAAGTAAACAAAAGCTTTGTTTCCACTGAGGGAAATGGTTTCAGCTTACAGAAGTAGATAGGAGGTCTGTGTCACAGCGACATGTAGCTACATTTCTTGGGAGGTGCAGATCAACCCACGTAGGTTACGACGTAGCTGCGGCGCTGATTCAGTGCAGAAGTATAAATGCCACATTACAGTCACCTGTAGATTTGTGGAATAGTGTTACACCATTGGCAGGACTGTGTATTGCGTCACTCGTGTGTCATAAGATGCAAGTACCCGAGTCCTTGTGTCGTCTCCCAAATCTGCATCCAAAGATTATTAGCTGATCCATGCTGCTCTGATTGAAACCAGGCGATTCTCAGAGTTTTGAAATGCCTGTAATTTAATAATTAAGCCTTAAACACATTGGGCTATTTTTATTTTTGATTTTAGCTTTGCTGAACTTCAGTTCTTCAAGTAAAGTGGTGTTCAAAACTGAGCCCCAAACCCCTAAATATTTTACTTTATAGGATATTAAATGGAGAAAAGCATTAAAGCTTTCTTTGAGAGGTTGTAGCCAGCAAGTGTTTAGTATTTTTACATGTTAGTGAGTAATCGGTTACTAGAACTTTCAGCAAATGATCAATTAAAACCTAAAAAACACTGAAATTTAAGCAACCCTGTGCCACATCAATATTTTGTATTCATCGTCTGTAACAGTCTGCCATTACATTTAATACAATACCCACAAAATATAACAAGATAATAATAAACTGTATTTAAAACACAGTTACAAAGTGCTTTGTATGATTGAGCCAGAAAATATTTGCGGACTGCGAATAAAATTAGCCAGTTAAAATAAAACAAATAAATGGAAGAAATGTGTTGTGCTAGCTTTCAGAAAAAGTTTTTAAAACTGATTTAAAAGATGTCACTAATTCTGCAGTGGCCACCAAAAATGTGCTCAAGGAAAGAGGTTTAATTTTATGTGACAGTCATAACTATTCAGTATTTTAGTAGTAAAACTGAGGTTTCATTGTACAACCAAAAGTGGAAGTAGCTAAACTCTGGCTAATATTTCTTATGAAATGTGTTTCTCTGAAAAATCATCAAAGAAAGAGAAAGAAGGAAACACAAGTGTTGGAAATCACACAACACACTGTGAAGGGTTGGTGGATAATGGTGAATGAGATGATGGGGGAGGGGAGTGTGAGGAGCAGCTGCTGCTGGTTAGCACTATAGATTGTATGTGTTGTTGTTGTACATGTGTCATTAGCACCTTCTGTCTCACACCATAACTCAAACTGCTTCACGTGCTCAGTGAATGAAATTGACTGAAATTAAAGTTACTGATGTGAAAATGATGTAAATAATAATCGAAATAACATTGAAATAAAACTGAGAGCAATTGATTCATCACCTCTTTTTGTGAGCATCAGTTTGATCAGTCAATCAAAGAGTCGACCTCCAACACTTTGTTCTAGACCATGATGTCTCTTCAGCTCAAGGCCAGATTGCCATTAATGTCAGTGAATATTTATGTTCCCCAAAGGATGCATCCTAATGTTTTTGCTGATCCCATCTCTTTCCCTGAAGCACTACCATCAGGTTAAAGTATCTATTTGTACATAAAGAAATATTTAAATCTAATGGGTAGAGTGGCAGGAAGTTCAGATGAGCCCTCTTCATTTTGAGGCATGTCATATGTTTTTGTTCCCTGATCTGATCCAAGGTTCTTGGATGTCGATAATCATTTTCCTGTTGATGATAATGTCACAAAACACTTTTCTCTTTCATCCTCTGCACATCAAATATTGTCAGTATTTTCTGGAACAGTTTGAAATCACTTCTGTTTTTCATTTTTTATTTCTACTGCCACTGTTAATATGAGGAACGTGTTTAAACCCTGTCACCTTTGTCTTTGCGAAGGGGGAAATCATCTACAGATAGTGCAGTATGTATTAATTATTAGGTTTTCATTTTTAAAACAGGCAGACAAAAAGCCCCGCCAGTTATTTGATTTTATAACCAGCAATAATAAAAAGTCATGGGAGTTGAGTGTTTGTAAATTGCACACAGTCTTGACAACGCAGCACTACCTGTATATAAATGTAAGGTATTTAAATTTACTTTTTATATTGTCACTTTATTTTTTATATACTTTTACGTCTGTTTACCTTCATTTTGTAGTTACTGTCTAACACAAGTAATGCATTATTTTATACTTTACACGTTATATTTTATCCAAAGATTTCAACCTTTATAGCGTGATTTTCTCTTTTTATCCATATTCAATGAGCATCATTAGAGAGAGCTTGAGAGCTAAGGCTGCATTCATACTAATATAGAGAGTTTAGTAATTATCTTTATTTGATGTCATGCTTTCCACCATGAGGTTTCGCTCACATTTTCCTTCCGACAAACATGTATACAGCACTTTTATGAATAAGATAGAATATACTTTACTAACTTAAAAACATGTAAACATCAGTATAATCACATATACTACATGTAAGACATAAGACAATTAGTGCTACATTTACACCTAGCGTCCACACCATTGTCTGTAAATATAATGTATGTAGCCACTGTGACATCACCCATTGGTGTATGGACTCCCATTTTAAAGCCTTGAATTTGGTGTTTCAGTCGTCGCCATCTTGTTTTTTTTTGTTTTGTTTTGGGGGGTTTTTGAGCCAGAAGTGACCATATTTCGTGAGAGGCTGGCACTGTGGAGGAGCGAGGGGTTGATCTGACTGAGAAGCTGAGGACACTATTGTCAGACAGCCCGTCATTCAAAGTGGCCCGCCCATAATTATGTGTAACGTTAAGCCTTAATAAAACATGAACGGATGACTTATATAGATTAAGGGGTAAAGTGGCTGTAGAGACCAAAACATTTTTTGTACCAGGCTGTAAACATGTTAATTTCTGCTGTTAAGTTGGACATTCTACCTCTTGGGTTGCATTTTAGTCTGGATGGGCGTAAACGGAGACTTTTTGAAACAATGACGCAGAAACCCTTGTTCACTCTTTCAAGTCCAAGTCCAGTTCAGGCGTGTTAGTATGGACGGAGATTATTTCTGATACGATCTAATCATCTAATGACAAGTTCAGAGGTTACCTAGTTAGACTTAGGGAGCATTAAGGCCGTTCTTTTGCTTAACTTGATGTTCCAAAGTAGCGCCAATACAAACATCTCTTCATCATTTCTCTTTCACCTTCCATTTTGAAACACAGTCCCACCATGGAGCTCTGCATCTGTGATTTATATGTGCTGGAATTAAGGAGGCGTCATGCAGTTTAAGTGACTCCAGAAACATTTGGCTGTTTGGTTGGTCTCCCTTTTCTCAGCATGTCGTTGGACAGAATCCAATTTGAGTTTCTAAATGAGCTGTTTGCAATTTTCAAAGGAGAAAAACACAACTTTTTCTCTTTGACAAACGTTCACACAAATGATGGTGCTCTTTGATGGGGTGGTGTTTAACTAAAATGTTTGGTTGACAGACTGATGATCATTCACAGAACAGCGTAGGTTCTCATGATGTAGGAATAATGAAGAGTAATGTGTGTCAGGAGTATTTTCTCCCCATAATTGGTAAGTAGCGTTTTTTCGAAGCGACTTCAAACGTCCTTTGGTTTTTGGACGTCTCCCAGTTTTACCACCAAAGACGCTCATAATTGACTACAAATGACACAGAAGAATGACTTCTCCTCTCAGTGAAAAACTCATTTTCAGCCATGTTTTTAGACTGACATATCTCAAGAACTATTTGATAAATAACCCTTAAAGTTCTTTGGTGATTCCCGGACTTTGAGATGTTGTGATTTTGAGTGTAATGCCTTGAAAACTATTTGATACATCTCCATTATTTTTTGATGCACACATTCATGTTCCCCTTCAGATTATTTGTAATAACTTTGTTGATCTCTTACTTTTTCATCTTGCCCCATCTCCTCTGGTTTATGACCAAATACTTAAGAGTTTAGTCTACAAAGGTCAAATCTGGCTCATGATAGGATGCTGGTTGGCCCACCCAGCATTTTATAATTCACAATGTAAATAAATTGATTCACACTGGGAATTTTTGTTGGATATAAATAAGGTGCCAGAATGTTGATTTTGTCGATAAAATGTAAGAAAATGTGTGAAAAAGGCTGATTGCAATTTTCTAAAGCTCAAGGTGACATCTTAAAACCAACAGTGAAAAACCCAAATACACGCAGTTTACTATCTCATAAGACAAGAAAAGCTGGAAATCCCCGTAAGCTGGGAAGCTGGAGTTAGGTAATGGTTGGCTTTTTCTCTTGAAAAATGATCATCTTTCTGATGTCGATTAGTTGAGCAACAGTGCTGTCTGATATTACAGATGACACATAGGGCTGCAGAAAATCAGATTTAGATGTGAGTCTGGTTGTGGCAACACAACACATGTCCCAAGTGACATATTAAACAAATTAAGTTGTCTCACAAGTCTACTTTCTCCTCCTAATGTTGCATGCTTCGGTGTTTCTATGACATTTCTGCTCCAGTCACATCAGCTTTTGTTTTCAGAAACAAACAGGTCAGTGACCCGTCTGTTTGTCTTTACACCTACAGCTGTGTTCCCACCCGTCAGCCAGGATGTATGGATACTTAAAGGTTTTCCACTGGCATTTTCTGACCAGGCAAAGTGTGTTTTCACAGAAGTCTGTTGACCATTGTAAACTGTTTCCTTGACAGTTCGTCTTGTCGGTGAAGCAGGAGGGAAAATCCTGAGAGCCACACTAGTTTACATGTCGCAAAGGTTGTTTCATCAGCGACTTTGAGGTCGCTTGGTGGGTCCTGTTGACAAAATGTCAGCAGTTCACTATCCTCAAAATAAAATACAGCATCTATACCTACAGAAACAGCCAATGTAAGGCTAAGCTGAAACTGTGACCGTGTGTCAGAAGTCATGGGAATCAGTTCTGTAATTCAGTTAGTTTTGGAAAAACTTGCTCAGAACATGTTTTCTCAGTGTTGCTCTGATAAATCTGATCCTCAGTGGACATACTGATCATGGGGCTGTGAGACTGGGGATGACATAACTGGAAAAAATGTGTTGTTCTGAACTCAGAGAGTATAACTAATCGAAAATATAACATGCCAAGTCTTGAGAACATTTGTGTTTGACCTAAATGTCAGGAAAACAGTCCTAGTCTATACATGAATACACTCTTTAGGTTGTTGCGATTTTACGTAACATGTTTCAGTGTCATTGTTAGTTAAATCGCCTCAGCAAGCAGCAAAATGAATCATACTATCATTAACCCAAGTCTTCTACTCAAGAAGTGAGGCGTAAGCAGAAACAGAAAGGCTTTTTGGAAATAAATAATTAATTGGAAGCACCACAATGCAGAAACTGTTCATCACAGAGATTTATGTGTTCCTGCTGTTCTTTTCTGTCGTCTTACAGACAGGAGGTTCATGAGAACTGTGTTCGCTGGAGGAAGAGGTTCACTTTTGTGTCCAAGATGAGTGCCAACCCTCACACCGGAGTCCTGGATCCTTCTGTCTGCAGGGTGTCAGTCAGGAAGGTACGACTCTCAAAATATCTTGGAGATTAACTACATCAATACAATGTCTTTAACAGTTTGATTTAAACCAGAATACCAGTAACAGAAAACTACACTCCTGTTGACTCAGAACATTCAGTCATGCAGATGTAAGCCCCTTGTACACTGGCTGGTCAAGGCGGAAATATCAGGCCGTTATTCCACCTTAGTGTTCTGTATAAAAGGTACAATCATGGAATACGGAGGCAGAGTTGTCTCGCCTCTGACCCGGGAGGTCTGTGTAAATGGGACAGCCAGCACGATAGGATCATGGGGTGTAACGTTTTGACGATGTATCATGTGTACAACACATCACAGGAGATTTATGAAGTAGCTGTTAGCAGTTAGTGGCTAACTCGAAGAAGAAGAACAACAGCTGAAAATGTCTGCACATTTGGAAAACAATAAGATACGGGAGCTCCATACCTTCCGATCAGAGGACGAGATTAGCCACCATGGAATGCCATTTTTACTGTTAATAAAACGCTGCCAACGCGCATGGCTGACGCTGTCATGTTACATGTCACGCCTGTCATGCCTCTTTTGTTTCCCCCGATGCCGGCATGCTGTCTAAAATCACGCACTGCAGTGGAAAGACGCCGGCGATGTTTGATTCTGCGTAAAAGTGCAAAGGAGGCATCAAGAAGGGACTTCATAGCAGCCTCATAGCGCGATCTCTGTGTAAGAAGGGCCACAGACTTGTTTTACTTGAACGCTGTCAGTATTTGCTTTTTTGAAGGTTAGTTTTACCCAAAAAGTGATTGTTGACTCATCCTACTCAATCAATGAAAAGCAAACATTTTGCAGACAGTGTCGGCCAATACCAAAGTTTATCTCCTGTGTAGGAGATAATATTTTAGGCTGAATTAGGCTGTTTTGCCCTCTCAAGTGACTGGAGTGCACTGGTGCACTGACGAGGGAGTGAGTAAGCAAGAGAGGAGACATTTATTCATGTTTTTTTGTTGTTTTTTACACCAGCATTTTGTTGCCAATGTCTCCGTGCAGTATGCACCCTCTCCCCAGCAGTGCCCGGCTGCGATGGATAATGCAGCCCAAAGCTCCTGCTTAGCCCTTTCAGCCCCGTGTGATTTGCACGGGAGATCACTCCGACACAAGCAACAGCGGCTCTGACTTTGCTCATTTCATCAAATGGATGTATGCAGGCTTTCAGAGCATTACTCAATGCGTGTGTTTAATGGACGGCTGAATTAGCAGGCTAATCTGACAAGGCCCTCCTCTCGACATAATGTCTGCCACTTAGTTCAATTCACCCGGAATATACACTGCTCTAATACGTATGTGTGTGCGCCCAGCACAGCAACTGCCTGGGTATGCACAGAAGCTGCGGTGAACACACGGTGACTGCCCATTGTTCTGATGGCCCACATTAGTCCGAAAAGGGCACCCATTGGACCCAAAGCCTATTTTAAGAGTGCAGAAAGAAAGCATTCCTTTATTAATCCCTTGAGGGGAAATTTAGTTTTTTGACTCATTGTTATTTTTCAGATTATACACACGCAAGCCTGAAAACAGACACACACAAACAGGACCTTTACACAAACATTAGTGGATAAATGTCAGAGCAAGGGGGACTGTCAATGGACAGGCGTCCGAGCAGTTGGGGGTTCGGTGCCTTGCTTGAAGGCACCTCAGTGGTACCCAGGAGCATCTCTGGCACTTCTCCAACCAGCAGTCCACATTCCATGTTTCGTCCGTACAGTGACTTTAACCACTGACCCTCTGTTTCCCAAGCTAAGTCCCCATGGACTGTGCTACTGCCGCCCTCCTCTGACAAGTCCTGTTTGTCTGAAAATGTACATTTGGTAGAAAAATGGTACATGTTTGGACGAAAGGTGAAAAATCTTTGTATTTCTAGATTAAATATAACCATTGTTTTAGTGGTGTTTTCTTGGTTTCTCCAAGCAAGGTATAATTCGGTAATAAAACTACAATACTGACACCAGACATATAGAACTGCATCCACTAACACACGTGATAAGCCAAGGGCACTGTACAGACTGTTTCAGGAGGCTTGGAGACGTTCTCACACAAATGTCTTGAGGATATTTCAGTTCAGACTTGATGCTAAAATCTCCCATGTGAACGCCGCCTCGGTGCCATGCTCGGAGGAACCATGAGTGTGGTCTCAGCCTGTAATTTTAACTCTCCCGTCGGGAGCCCTGTAATTGGAGGCCACTGTAATATGAAGTTGGATCAGCTCAGATCACCAGGTTCATAACTGTCTTCCTGTTTTCCCCCTGCAGGAACTCAAAGGAGGAAAAGCATATACGAAGGTAAGAGCCTGTCTGCCTCTCGGGTCGCCTCACCTCTCACGTTCATAAACACATAGAAGCAGTTACAGATGAGCTCTCTGTAAACCTTAATGTCACGTTATGTAAATATTAGCATTTCTCACACTCGCAGGGCGTGACGATAAATCAAAAACCTGTCTTGCTTGAGTTCACATTTGTCCGGAATCTGCAGCACATCCTGCCAACACCTCTCTAACCGTAACTGGACGAGCCCCGGACAAATGAGTCACGTCTCGTGAATGAAATTACAAGGTCAAACCACTCGTGAAGACACTTTGTTGATTCGTGGACGTTGTTGCCCGACAGGAACCGTTTCCTCTGTTTTCGCCCGTTCCCTATTTAGGTTTTCCTTTGGGCTAAATATACCCAGCTTCCCTCCTTAGAAGTTGGCTTCCTTTAAATACACACCTATGAAAACAGAAGCTCCTAAAGAAAAGGGAAACCTGGAGGATGAAGAATGGGGACCTTTAGCTCGAGAGAGCAGCAGAGTTGATTTAAAACAACACTGTGAATGCAGCTCAGACAAAGGCAGTTTCCACACAGTGAGAAGATGTGAGGTTTGTTCTAGAGGTTAAGGTCATGTAGACAGAGTCCTTATCTATGTAATCTGGGGCTGTGTTGAAATCCCCAACCTATACGTGTAGGTTGGACTCTAAACATACAGCAAATGTCACATACTTGGACCACTACAACTTTTATAGACGCTAAGAATAATGGTGGCTTCAAATTCAACTCATGAGGTCGTATTTTAGACACAGAAAGTTGAGTTCAGGGTGCTTTTAATCGTCAGGTGGTTTCAGGATTTAAGGGGCCTGATTGCCCTGATTTGTGACGCCTGTCTCAGTCAATTTAAAAGCCAAGTCGTCCTGGGGAAGGCAGTTTGCCCAAGCATTAGTCTTTATTTGTTGAAATAAATGTGTCAGAGGTTAGAGTGGGAAGCTTTCCTATTCTTTTGTTTTTTATGTCTGCTAGCAAGCCAGCACCTGATTTAGAAAAGGTGCCCATCTTCCCTCAGGTTTTAGTTCTATTATTTGTTTAAAAAAAGTGCAAGTTTCCCATTAGAATAAGTTCTGTTAGAATATAAATAAGAATACACAAGAATCTCCACTAATTAAATTGGAAGACTACATTTTAGCATTCAGCGGTAAATGAAATCTGCTCTGATAACCTGTATAGATTTTTTATTAATGTTTTTTTTTTTTATGTCAAATTTATTTTATATTAAAGGAACAATGTGTAAGATTTAGGGGGTTAAGTGGCATGGCAGTGAGGATTAGATAGAATTCCTTCAGTGTTCATTGTCCAGGAGGTTTTTACCAGGAGCTGAATTATCCGCAGATGTCTGTTCCTCTCCAAAACAAACGTTGCCGCTGATTTAAACCAGTAAGCAGTTTCATTTTACAAATCAGTGTTTATTCTATACCCTTTGGCATGACAGAGATAAGATGTTAGCCCAGCACCTGCTAACATGTGCTCACCTTTTTCTCTGCTAACTTAAGATCCAGACGTTCAGGACGTTTTTACCGGGTTGGGGTTACTTTTGTGCCCTTTTTTTAAGCCAGCTTTCATAAGCGCGGCAGAAGCTTGCATCTGAGGTTGCTAAGCAGCATTAACAAGCACCGTATCCTGAGTGCAGAGCTGATCTTCCAGGAGCTGTTTATAAGTGTGTAGGCCAATCGTCCGTGGGAAGGATGTAAAGCTCTGGGTAGCCCTGCACCAAAATGCAGACTGATATTCATGGAAGAAGGGAAAGATACCTGTCGGCTGTGATTGGTTGTACCTTGTCACATGACATGCGGTGTGAGCTGCTGCGTTCCAAAAGTTGAGGTTGGTTAAGTTGGCCCAAAAAACACGGCATGAGTACGGCCCGTAACTATGTTGGCCGACATGAAAACACTAATGTCCCTATCTAGATCCAGTGTTTGGTTTGTCTGTTCTGGGCTACTATAGAAACACGGCAGCGCGACATTGAGATCTCCATAAACAAAGACCCGCTCCCTCTGTAGATATAAACAGCTCATTCCAAGCTAAAGAAAACACAATACTTTTTATTTTCATGGATTATACACTATATACAAACCTACTTTATATATTATATTCCATTTCTGCCAATATATGCCCCTGAATCCTACACTGGACCTCTTTAACTAGAGGATAACCCCTTGACATGCACCATCTGGATCCCAAGGGGGTCCTCAGGCACAAAAATATGGAGGTTAACAGACATTTAAGCAAAAATCCAACAACACAATCAACATAGCAATGAACAAGAACATACAAATAAGGGCTGCCCCACAATCCCAAACCACACGTCTGTGTCATTTGCAAAGAGTTAACAGGAAATACAATTAAATTAACACTCCCGGAGAAAATACATTATGTTAAAGTACCGAGTCGACATATAATCTGTAACATGTAGTAAATAAAAAAACAAGAACATTTGAGGTAAGCAAGCACATTCGTAATAAGTCAGAGACCAAATTATTAGCAGTCTGAATGTTCTCATTTTCCCTGTTACTTTAAAAAACGAACTGCATCTTTCATTATGAGACCTGCTGTCTTGCTACCTTCCCATTGTGAGCACGGACTGGGTGTGAACAGGACCATTTCCCATTAGGTGTGCCTCAGATTCTGAGGAGTTGTTTCCAGCAGGGAGACCAACATTAGTCCTGCTCTGGACTTCCTCTCATGCTTTGATTAATTGAGGTCACAGAGACTGAGACAAGTTAAATCACCACATGCTAACAATACACCTGCTCACTCAGTGCAGCTCTGGATATTATCAGCTGACTGTTTAAAACATAGCATGTAATTGCGTTTTTGTGTTCATCAAAGCTGTTTTAAAAATACAGGCTTCACTCTTCATCTGATGTCTGTTGAGATGGACGTGTGGTTTTTACACCCTGTCATACATTAAAACTTCAGAAGCCTGTGACGTCTTAAACGTCGTGACGTTGCTCGGTGTGCTTAAATGATGGTGTCGAAAAAATCTCTCATGCCAAAAATAAAGACCAGCGCACCCCTCCATTAGCGAATCTAGAATAAACTCTGCTCTTCTTCCTCCTCGCCCTCAGCTGGGCTTCACAGACCTCAACATGGCGGAGTTTGCGGGTTCTGGCTCCACTGTGCGCTGCTGTCTCCTGGAGGGATACGACACCAAGAACACACGGCAGGACAACTCCATACTGAAGGCAAGTGACTCGCAAACGTGTCAAGTTTGTAAAAAACACTTTTTATTTTTAAGCACAGTGAATTTCTGGCTCAGAGCTTTTATTTTGAAGTAGTGTTTCCTGTGGTAGAGTGAGTGACCAATGGACAGCTACTTGACAGAGGCAGCAAACTAGCTCAACGACACGGCCAAATGCAAGTATGACGCCGAACCAGTGGTTTAAAACACCATCAGAACAAGAGGACATTAATATGGGACTGTCTTATTTTAGCCCGTGCCCTCATGGCTTAAACAAGAATGTTATTGTGTCATAAATTTTATGCCTGGAGGAAGCGCAATCATTAACTCTGAGACTTTGACCTTTGACTTTTGACCTTTTCAGTGATTGCTTCCACTCCACAAATTTAGTCAGGAGCGGTCAGAGTGGAAAGGTGTAGGATCAATGGTCCCTTTGTCATGTAAAACTGGCGACTTCTGTTCAAGTGCTTTGGTTTTTCTGTCAGAATTAAAAATATTTTAGTAGTTGAGAGCTGAAACTAGGAGTCAGTTGGTCAGTTTGCCAATCTACAGATAATTGATCTGCAGTTCTTTGGTAAACAACCCCTCATTTCGGTTTCTCAGTTGTGAGGATTTTGCTGCTTTTCCTTGTTTAAAGTGACAGTAAACTGAAAATTTCCGGGGTGTTTAGACTGTCAGTGGAACAAAACAAAATTTTAAGAACATCACTTTGGGTTTCAGGATATTGTGATGAGCATTTTCCATAATTCTCTGATCATTTTATTGACTTAAATGATTGATTGAGATCGAAAATGATCAGTTGCAGCTTCCAGGAGGAGTTCAGTTTCCTTTAACCTTTTTACCTTTAATTTGTCTGTGTTTTAAAACAACACTGTTCACAGGAGACGCTCTGAAATACTAATTAAACTATCTTCAGTGCCTGCAATGAATAATTCCAGTTACAAGTCATGCTGATTAATTTAGTTAATTTTAATCTTCTTATCATGCCATGAAAATTTAGTTTTCGAGAGCAGTTTTTGATGGAAGCAGATAACAAAAAACTGTAAATGTAAATGTCAGTGATTTCTTTTTACTATTGAATCTGCAATTAATCTGCAGATTTTTCTGTTTAGTAAGTGTTTAATTTATAAAATGCAGAAAAATGACAGAGAACCAATGAAATGTTTTGTCTGACCGACAGCCCCAAACTCAAATATATTTAATTTACTATCATATAAGACAGAGAAAGGGGTAAAATCCTGACAGCGAAGAACCTGGAACAAGATTATATTTAGCATTTCTGCTTAAAAACCGACTGAAACTATTAATTGGTTATCAAAATAGTTGCTGATTAACTTTTATTTCGATCAGGAAACGTGTCACATCTCATTTCTGGCAGCCTTTTCTTTGTGTTTTCTTCTGCTCACCTGTTTGTTTTTATTCAACAGATAATAAAACATTTCGTAAACCAATCCATGAATCTGCACTGCACAGGAAACGTCCACTTTGGATGCAACTATTAGGATGTTTTCTTTTCATATAGATAAAGTTAAGATATGATGATTAGTCCATTCACTAATTAGCCAATCTTCAGAATGAATCAACCAAGTTCCAGTTTCTCAGTTGTGAGGATTTGCTGCGTCTCTTTGTCTAATGTAATGAAAACAAAAGTAAGTAAACGAATAAATAAAAATAATGTGGAAATTAGATGGGAAAGGAAATAAAACAGATAAATTATCAATTTATGTCCCATTTTATTAAGAGCTTTATTTATTTTTAATATTAGTTTTGGAACATCTAATAGCATATTGATTCATTTATTGAGTCATTAATCAATCAATTAATTTATTTATTTTTATTTTGGAAGCTTCCCTTCTTCCATCCTGATAATAAACTGTATATTTTTGGTTTTGTTCTGATGGTTGGACAAAAAAAAGGAATTTGAAGACTAAAGATTTTAGGAAAATCACAATTTTCCTGACAAAGACCAAAGGATTGATCGATTTATTGTCTGCGGATTTGTCCAAAATTAAAACATGTTAAGTGCAACCAAAACAACAACAAAAAAAATTCCCATTTATTCATCAGTGCTGATCACAAAGATATGAACTTCTCATGCAGCTCAATCAGTTCAGTGTCCCTGTATGTGAGGGATGTTCTGGTTTTCTCACTCTGCAGTGCCATCCAGAGGTCATCCACACAAACTGCTCTGTAAAACAGAGCCAAGACAGTCACGAGTCTTTGTGTCATCTCATTCCTCTGGAAGACTTAACGTTTTGTGCGTAACTCAGACGTCAGTGAGCTTACTGGGAATTTACTCCCAGCTTTTCCAGTGCATCTTTATCATCGCTCAAGCAGCCAACAGACGAAACATTTTGATTGCTGCTTCTCGGTAATGACAATATACGTCAGTCACACTGTTAACCTTTGATTTCAGATTTCTGTCTGTTAGCTGAGGTGATTGGTGATAATCACCATTATCATCCTGAGGTAGTGCAGTGTCACTAAGTAAATTTACTTAAGTACTGTACTTCTGAGTTACTTGTACTGTGCTGTAAAATAATTTTAAAAACTCAACATTAATGTCTCTTTCCAGAATTCATGACCTGGTTACTCAAGAAAATCCACAGACTTTGTTGTGAGCAGTTTCATGTAGGAACTATTTTCTTTTGCACCTTTGCTTAAGATTTTGAATGTAGGACTTTTACTTGTAACAGAGTATTTTTACACTGTTGTATTTCTAATTTCACTGAAGTAAAAGATCAGAGTACGTCTTCCACATCTACGTCTTTCCCCCTGTGATAAGGACAAGGACCCACAAAACTGTGGGAGAGTAAGGGGAAATGTTTTATCCATCTGTTAATGTTAGATCAGAGATAAGAAAAGAGAATTAACCCCTTTTTGATGAGCACTTGTTAACATGGCTGTAAAACATATTTGTTACGTTGCTTTTGCATTCACCTCTGGATGTCTATGTGCGTGTTAAATTTGTGTGGTGAATTTTCTTTTTATGTTAATTCCAGGTGATCATCGGGATGACCCTCCTGTCTGGAGATCCGTGTTTTAAAACGTGAGTATTTCAAATTGTGAGATTAAGGATGGACTTTGTTCCTGAATGATTAACCTCATTTCATCACAGGGTCTCCATCACGTCAGGATATTGGTTTAAAAATGAGTGTGGTAAACATTTTTAAACTTTTGATCAGACGAAGATCCGACTGGGACTCAAATGTTGTCTTTTTAAACACATTTGAATACATCCATTTGGAGTTTTCAGTCTCACCTCATAAACTCGACATCACACTTTTGAGTTTTGTTTTTTTCTTCCTTTTGTTGTTTTTATTTTGACCGTTTGTCTCTGTTAAAAACACTGAAAATCTGGATTTAATACTGATTAATTTGAAGCAAACCATTCATGTTCATCTTGATGAACAGCAGATTTCTTCCACAGTAAGTCTGTAAAACTAGTGACGAATAAAGACATACAGTGTTTACTGAAACAATAGGAAATCTTATCAGTTGTCTCCAAAGGTTTTTTAAAATGACCCTGTCTGTCCTAAATATTTGTTTAAAGAGTTCTGAATAATGTGTTTGAGTCTATTATTGATTGGTGTCTTGGTATGTTTCTAATCTTTTAACCAGATTATTAAACACTTGTAATATTCATGCTCCTTTGTCCTTTGTCGGAGCAATGACTCACTTTCCCCGCTGTCAATAAAATGAGTCCTATCTGAGCGTGCCAAGCTAAGCAGCTCTGTGCTCATTTAATCTGTTCCAGACTGATAAGTTGTGTTTTGTGTTTTTTTTTCCTGCAGGCCTCCCAGCACAGCAAAGTCCATCTCCATCCCAGGACGAGAGCACACCCTGCAGCTGGACTGTAAGGGGGAGGGAACTGCTGAGCCCGGGCCGGCTGGAGGGGTTTCTCTGGGCCGAGCCTCCAAGCCTCGACCCTCCATCATCAGCTCAGGTACATCTCTCGTGTGGGCAGAGGGATTTGGACTTGAAAGGGGCTGTTTTAGTTGGGGTTGCAGGGTACATTTTGGACCTGGGTCTGACCTGGTAAAACATACAGTTATCTTAAAGGGGACCAGTTATGCTTTTCAATATTTCCTGTCATATGTCTATAATGTTACACTGTTAGATGTTCATATTAAACGTGGCCAAAGTTTCAGATATTTAGGTAAAGATATATAAAAATAATCCCTGTGAGCAAAAACCTCAGGCTTCAGACCTTTCTGAATACTCAAGCTGACGTCAGCTCAGGACAGATTTCTTTATATGGTCGTCTGCTTCAGGCACGCAGCTGCAAAAGTTTACATGACATACACTGCTACGTGTAGCTACATGCTAACATCAGGGAAACATGTAATCCTGGTCGCTGATGTTGTTAATTTCTCCCAGATTTGGAATCATCTTCACACTGCAACATGTCCGGTTGTGTTTAAAAGCTTTTATTGGTAATTTTTCCCGGTAGAAAGTGCAGCTATTATTTGTTCAGCCATGAAAGCTGACTGTTGAGTTGTGTCATGTCACCTGTATCTCAGCCAGAAAGTTGCACTCAAACACACTGCAAAGATTATAGCCATTGGCCAACAAGCACGTATGTTCTGCGCCTGCGTGGGAGGAAATACCTCTCTATACCAGCAGGCGGCGATAGTCCGGATTCATCATTCAAAAAGGGACACCAGAAGACCGGCAGGATGGATTCAAGACGCTAGTTAGCCGGTTGGCACGTTAACACCACAACCTGATGTTGCAGGAAGTACAAATACATTTACCGTGCACTAACAAACAATAACACAAACAGTTCAATGACTAAAATTTAAAAAAATGCATCTAATACAAGCTTGTTTTGATCTTACATCATCTTGACTTCAGTCATATGTTTGCTTTCCTCACTTCCCCACTTCTTATGTACTGAGCTAAACTGCCAATCAGATTGATTTAACTCATCGAAGGGCTCCACTCGGCCTGACATCGATTCAACATGCTGAATCAAAAACAGCCAACAAGGGCAGAGTAGTGCCAACGGTGCAGGACACGCTGCAAAAACTAGGGCGGCATACGTTCAACGGCCTGACACTGAACGGCCGCAGACTTTCTTGGTGTGTCAGGGCCCTTACAGTGACATCACTCCCAGGGTGCACAGACATTGCAGAGACACAGAGATGTGGAACACTTGGTAACGCTGATTAGTGCAAGCTGTTTGGGCTTTTTTGGCAGGGGGGTTAAAGAGACGGGTGCTAAGACGTAGCATCTCAGACAGAGGGTGAATACAGGTGTTTTGGCACAGTGGGGTTGCAGCAATATATGGGTTTCAAGGTGTACTGTGATATAAAAGTTGACGGTTACCATACCATATATATTACTTATCTCAATGTATTTTTAAAAAATTGAAATCTATTAAAACAATAGTTTTCAAATTTCAATTCTAGTAATAAACCATGTGTTTAACCAAAAATAATCCTTCTGTTTTCATTGCTTTAAGGTTCAAACTGACTGATAATAATAATACTTTTGTTATACAGTGATAACAGGAAACCGCTGGTTATCGCACCGGGAAAATGTCATACCGTTGCAACCCTACAGCACAGACAGTATGAGGAAAATAAAGTATTTTTTTTGAACATGAAAGCATGTAAACTTGTTCTAGTCAAAACCCAAAATATAAGTATTAACTTTAAGTTTAATATAATAGATCCCCTTTAAGTCAGTCGTTCCCAAACTGACGTGTTGGGCCGTTCTGAGGGGCGTGCAAGGGTCATACGACCAGGGGGAATCTGTTTCATAAAAAACAATAACTAAACATGTGTGCTTTGATGCGTGCGAGACTGTAGAGGTTTGCGAGATATATTTAGACAGAACAACGTGTACAGGATGGGGAGATTTTAGACGTGAAAAAGAAGAAAAGCAGATGATCCTCACTCAGCAGACACATCAGTCATACTGCTCTCAAGTTCACTGTGTCAGTATAGTGGGAGAGATGTGAGTCTTGTGTATAAGAACTCTTGTGTATCGGTTGATAAAATGCAATTTGTATTCATTGTTTTGGCATTTGTACTCGGTATGTACTCAGTTAATCTTTGAGTTTTAGGGTTCAGGGATTCAAAAGGATTTGGACGTGATAAGCAGATTAGCTACTGGATCCAGAATCAATAAAATGGTATTAAATCTCAACCCTGTCTCCAGGTACAGTGACGGGATTTGAGACTGAACAGATTAAATTACATTCTATTAGCCTCAATTGTCCTAATTGTCCCAGACTAATAAAAAGCAAGTCAGACACCACCTGCTTTTAGAACTGATCTCTGATATGAAAACCAAATCTCCAGTCTTTTAGATCTTGGACCAACTCCTTTCAGCCAGATGTGTTTCACTCTGAGCCAAAACTTCCTGGAAGAACTTCAAATAAAATCTTGTTGAGAAGATTTTCCCTGCACGGAAAACTAGCTGACAGTGTTTAGGATTTGTTCAGTTTCAATTAAAATGAAAAATGAAACCTGTTTTTGTTCCAACGTGGAAAACGAATGAAGGCTGAAGTTGTTCACAGCAGCGGCGCGTCTGGTTCAGGAATCTGTCCAAAACACCTTCGCAGACTCTCCGACACGAGACATGAATGTCTAAAAGTATTCAAGGTTTCATTACGTGCAGAAGGTCGTTTACAAAAGCAGCTCCTGAAAACCTGCCAACTGTTTGACTGCACATGAACACAGACACTATGTGGTTGTAATTTACTGTGAAAGTAAACAACCAGTCTGCCTGATGTTGGATCGTGTGAGATGGTAACTGTTGTTTCCTTCTTTTGGTGCCTTCAGGTCTTCTTGAGGAATCAGAGGTGAACCAGTCCGGTTCTGCAGAAATCTTCCAGTCTGGCCACTCTCGTAACTCCAGCTACGCCAGCCAGCACAGCAAAATCTCAGGTACAACATTCACCTACAGTTGTTTTATCCAAAATAATGAATTAAAGTCTTTATTTCATGGGTCCTGTAATTTCCTAATAGCTATAACGAAATGTTTCCTACTGGAGTATATAAATGTGAACTAACTGTAGGGAAAGAAAGTTTAGAAGTAGTTGATTCCCAGAGAGATTTGGTCGTTATCTGAAATTTACAGGAAACTTTGTTCTGTTTATTGCAAATTTTATGGTTGAATATTCATCTGACCGGCTCTACGCTGACTAAAGCCTAGTTCACTTTAAACGATTTTCACCCTGATCTTGCGTCGCAGAGACTATTATAATCTTTTGAGTGTTCATACCTGGCGACGTATATTTCTGTCATCGGGAGTCTCACCAACTGTGTTACGACCTGTGTGTGCACACCACAAGATTTCTCCACCGAGCCCTCGCCGACAGAGCCCCAGATAACACGGTGACGTCACCAAGCTATGTTTTTTAACTTGGAGAAGACACATCGTAAAGGCATGGATATTCTTCCCAGTGTTGAATCAGATCTGCCTCCAGGGCCTGGGTCCAAACACAACGTGCTCCCCGTGATCCTGTGGACGCCACCATTGTTGTTGTTGCTTGTCGGCTTGTCAGTGTTGCCAGATCTTGGGAGAGAAACAAGCCCAAAAGAAGCAACTGGACCTGTCAACCCTGTGGCTTGTCCTCCTCACATTTCTTCCGTCCTCCTGCGTGCTGACGTGGGACGTATTCCGCCTCTCATTGGCTGATGCTCTTTGTCAGTCGTGTCACACTTCTCCAGTTTTCTAGCAGGCCAGATATCCAGTCCCAGTATAGTATAGTATAGTATAGTATAGTGGGCAGCTTCAGGACAGTTTGTGAAAGACCTTGAGTGGTATTTAGAGAATGGAGTACTTCTGTGGGGATGATATCTTGCAGCTTATTCCATGCCCAGGGTGCTTAAAACGAGATGTGTAGATGCAGTGTTGTAGTTGCTGGTTTGAAGGGTTATATATATTCTATGGTAACTGTCTTGTGTCCCTGCAGGCTACAGCACTGAGCACTCCTGCTCCTCCAGCCTGTCCGACCTCACACACCGTAGGAACACCTCGACAGGAAGCAGCACCTCTGGGGGTTTGGGCTTCACTGCTGACACACCTACGGAGGGCGACAAGGACGCAGGACGTCCTGAAAGACCTCCTCGCCCCCCGAGGCCTGTCTTACCTCCTAACAGGCCCCCCAGGTACAGACGCACAGCATAGCCTTTCGTCAGTCCTCTTGTCATTGGATTGCCGCTCTCTTCTGACTTCAGTTTTCTTCTTTGTATCGTGGTGTTCCAGGAGGAAGCAGGACTCAGTGGAGAGTCACCCCTCTTGGGTAGACGACACTCGCATGGATGCTGACGACATTGTGGAGAAAATTGTCCAAAGCCAAAACTTTGCAGATATCAACCACACTGAAGGTACAGAGGAGAGTGATTAAATTACACAGTGACCTGCCATTGATAATCCAGCTTTGTGTCTGTGTGGTTTTGCTGTTGGTCTGATGGTTTTAAAGTTAACAGCATATTACTGATGTCTAAAACAGTCTGTAACTCCTGCACCATCTTTGGACTCGGCTCTCCGTCTCCAGCTCTGTTTTGTGTCACATTTTATTGTCTGTGTCTCGATGCCTTCTGGTTTCCATCAGCAGCTGCTAACTCAGTTTCTGTGTTTCTGGCTTTCAGACAGCAACTTGCGTCTGTTCGTCAGCAGAGATGGAACGACTGCGCTCAGCGGCATCAGGCTCGGCAACAGGTGAGAAGCTCGGCTGGGACTTTGTGTCACTTTCTGTTTCTCTGTCGCTTCCTCTATTCTTTGTTTCTCCACTCATTGCCACAGTCTGTGTGTCGCTCTCTCTTCCTCTTTTTCTTTTGTCACTTTCACTTGACTTTCTTCAGATTGATGTTTTAGTTGTAGAAACACTTCTGCTAAAATAATGCATTAATAATTGTAGTTTGTGGCACTAAAACACTTCTGGTTACGTTTAAAATGTGTTCAAAACACCATATAGTTTTCAACAAGTGTTGATTCATCAGATTTCTAGTTGTGTTTACTTATTCCTTATTGTGACTGGCATTGTGTATATCTGGTTTATGCACATTATTATAACCTTAATTGTTTATTTTCTGTTTTATTTGCACTCTGTATACATACACTCTTTCCCGCTCTGTCTTGCAACTGCTGCACAACAGTTTCCCTTGGTATAAAAATAGTTTTACCTTAATTAGCTAGCACCTGATTAAAGTCATAATGTTGCTAATTTAATACTATATTTCTTCTGTTTTTATATTTTAAGTTCTTGGTGCAGCTGCTTTGCTTTAGACAGAGTTAAACACTGAAGAATTTGAGAAGTTTGGCTCATTTTGTTAAATATAAAAAGAAGATTTTGTAGAAAAACTTGTTTGGCACAAACAATATGCTGCCTAATTAAGAATAGGCTGAAGCCTGAGTGAGCCGTCCTTTCAGTCCACTCTTCTCCACTTTCATTAGCTTATTTTCTTTTTATTGATTGAATTGATTATTTGCACAAAACAAAATCCAAAGACAGACAGTTTCAGTTGATTGCCAACGTGTTAAAACCATGGAAAATTTTAAATACCTTTGTACAGTACTGGACTCCCATGTGAGCTCCTCTGGAGTATAATTTCAAGAGATGTTCACAATGACTTTATCTTCTTAGGAAACTCAGTGGCCTTGGTGTGAGTCAGCAGATTTTAGAATCAGTGTACCGAACTATGGTTGAGAGTGTTTTAACTTTTCACCTCCCTGCCTGGTACGGTTACCTTCACTGTACATACAACAAGAAACTTTCTAGGATTGTGACAATGGTGAGTAAAATAATTGGCAAAGCAGAAAAGCCCTCGACCAGCTCTTTATAGAGAGGACGAGGAAGAAGGCGAGGAGTATCTTGGCCGATAGCTGCCACCCTCTCTTCAGTCAGTTTGAGCTCTTGAACTCTGGGAGGCGCTATAGAACCCCTCTGGTGACCACAAATGTATTTAAGAAGTCCTTCATCCTGACTGTCATCAATACTCTGAACTCAACAACGTGACTAATGAGATTTAAACCACAGACAGACACTGAGTTGTGTTTTTGTGATGACTATGCATGTTTGTTTTACTGTTTGTCTGCTTTTTACAATGTTGACTTTGTGTTTTGGTGAGTCGAAGACAATTTTCCACCCATGGTGGACAATAAAGATCTATTCTACTCTATTCTATTTAACAGCTAAAACACATTCTTTGGTTTTTAACATATTCAATGAAATGTTAGATAAGTGTTCTTTATCTTGATAGGCCTCTCAAATTTTCTTCTCATGATAAAAGTAGGTGCCAGTTTCACTTATGGAAATATCACAGTTTAAATATCAGTTTTTGCTTCTCTTTACTAATCTTAACCATAATCCAAAAATCCACATAAACATCAAATCCAATTTTCCATAAAAGAAAAGCTTTGGGCAAAACACAGGGTTCCCAAGGTCATGGGAAAACCTGGAAAAGTCATGGAATTTCACAATCAATGTAATGTAACATAACGGCAAATTTATTTTCTTTAGCTGTGGATGTAACAGCTCTAATATGCGTTGACATATTAGGAAAAAAAATCTATTATTGGTCCTTAAAAAGTCATGGAAAAGTTTTGAAATTTTGTCCTTGAAAATGTGTGAGAACCCTGAAAACATCTCAGTTGAAAGCCTGTCCACATTCTTATGACCTACATAAGTTTGACCTGACACAATTAACTGTAAATCATTGACATGGTGACATTAAAAGTGAGCATTAAAGAAATGTGTGGACTGTGTTAGAGTGTCACCGCTCTGACTGTCGTCTCTGTGTGTTTGGTCCTTACAGGGTGTCTGCAGGCGGGTATGAGCCTGTGGTGATCGAGAGCCATTAAACCGAGCAGCAGGAAGAGGCGGACACGTTGACCTGTGGATGGTGGATCGTCTCGTCTTCTGTCTCGCTGGTTTTCCCGGAGCTTCAGCCGGTCTGACGCCGTGAGGGGAAGACAACTCGTCAGTTTGCACTTTATGTGAAGTTTGTGGCGGCACTTGTCTGCACTCCGTTCAGATGTTGTTTTGTGACGTTGGGGGCGAAGACTCAGAGTGAAATGCACACAATGTTTCTCTGATACTGCCGTGTGGTGCCGTGTTGTGCGTTTACCTGGTCCTGTTTTGTCCTGTGAAGTCCAGAGATTTCAGGAGATCACACTTTATAGTAACTTTACATGTTAATGCAGACACCTAAATCATCCATCTGTCCCCCAGTTTATACCAGCTGTTCTGGTAGTAGGTGACCAGCATTACAAGTAAAAGCGATGGAAACATAGTGTTTGAAATTACTTTTTGTGTATCTGAGATGATGCATTTTTCGTTAAGCTCCTGTTGAGCTGATAGATTATACAGACTTTAATTTGGCCACAAGTTGTGTAGTCGCATGTTCAGCATCACTGTGGATCCAGTCAATTATCTTTTTAAACACGTCTGTAACAAGTTAATCTGGCACTGTTTTGCTGCACACTTTCTGTAATGCTGAGCAAGAATCCTACTGGGAGTTTAGTTAATGTTTAATTTTCAATTTTGATTCAGCAGGAAAGTTTCCACCTTTAATTCAGAACTTATAAACTGAGTCTGAACTGCACAACAGGATAAAATCATTTTGTTTCATGCGTTCATAACAACAAGTCATAGTCAAAGTGTGTTAACTTCCACCGACAGGCAACACATCCAAACACTGAATGTGATCCACAGTTTAGGAAACCACTGAGCGGCCGTGAAGATGCAGAAACTCTGAATCGATTTTGTCTTTTTGTTTTGAAGTTGTTCCCTGTTGATCAGGGGAGAGCAGTAGAACCACTCTGTGCCTGTAAAGTTTCTCTTGAATGATCCTAAAGCACCACGAATACTGTGACAACAGCGTGCTAGTGATGGTGAGGAGAGAAATACTGTTTCCTGTTTTGTTTCTTTGTTCTGCTTTGTGTTTGTCATGTTGGAAGTTGCAGGTGTAGCCATTATGGAAACCCCACTGTACACTCACTGCATGTTGCTCCATCTCCTGAAGGATGCGTAAGATTTAGCTCTCCTCTCTCCTCAGCCATCTGAAGTTAAAATGTCAGGTATCTGAAAACACTACGACTGTGGTACAAACTGTGCTGGTTTTATTTTGAAGAGGGAGACAGATTTGTGCAGACTGTAAAAGTCTTTGTTGCCCCCTGGTGGAGCAGCAGCCTGCTGTCACGCTCATGCATGAGTCCCTGCCCTTTGGTGTTTACTCCGAGTTTGTTTACAGCTGTCTTCAGACGAACAAACAACAAAGAGGCTGAATAAAGGGCGAGTCTGCAGCTCAGACAAACAGAGGAGGAAGAATTGTCATGGTGGCAACCAGCCGGCTGGTTGATGCTTTTTTGTTTAGTTTTAGAGGAAAGTTTTCTGTTTGGAGTTTGAACTCTGCAAATCTCCTCAAGATGGAGCAGAAAGGAGTGTTTTTCTTAAACAGAGTCTTAAAATGTTGTTTTTCTGTTCGTAAAAAAAAGGCGAAAAAGTCCATCAGTCAAAGTTTCATTTCCCAAATCTCTTGAAAAGGTTGATTAAACTAATATTACATGAATATTTCCCAAGATCGTCCAGGAAAAATGAAGTCTAGAGCTGCAACTACTGATAATTTTCCTCATTTAATTAGGTGATAGTTTGTTTGATGAATCACTTAATTTGTTAATAGTTAGATCATAAAATGGTGAAAAACAGTCAAAAAGAGTCCCAGGTGACATCTTTAAATTATTTGTTTGGTCCAAAAAACATCCCAAAACTGAAACATATTCAATTTACAATACAATAAATCAGTGAGCAACTAACAGACTTCTTGTTTCAGCCCAAGTTTAGTTACATCTGAAATAAAATAATCCTTTTGGCAGACTGTTTCCCCTCGTTAACAATAAGAAATCAGCTTCTAAGACTCTTAAAATCTTATTTTTCTGTTTGTACAAAAGGTGAAAAAAGCTGTTAGTCAAACATTTAAAGTTTTACAAATCTCTTAAATTCATTTCAAGTACGTGGATGTTATGTTTCAAGATTGTCCGGAAAAATTAAGTGTAGAGCTGCAACTGTTGTCAATTTTCCTCAGCGATTTAATCAGGCAATTGTTTGTTTGATGACTCACTTAATTTGTTATTAGTTTAGGTCAAGAAAAATGTTGAAAAACAGTCAAAAAGAGTCCTGGGTTATTATCTGTTTGGTCTGAAAAACATCTCAAAACTAAAACATATTCAATTTACGATACAATAATATAGCGAAAGAGACCTTCACATGACAACCTGGAACAAGCAAATTGGTGACTAATTTTCTGTTGAGCAACTAATCGAGTTCGTGTTTCAGCCCAAGTTAAGTAACATCTGAAATAAAACAATCCTTTTGAAACACTGTTTTCCCTCGTTTACAATAAGAAATCAGCTTTTAAGACTCTTTTTGTATCAGTAAATTTATTTGAATGGAGCAAGAAAAATTGTTTTTTTCCCCACAGAGTCTTAAAATGTTATTTTCTGTTTGCAAAAAAATCCATCAGTCAAATGGAGGTTATTTTAATTTCACACCTTTCTTGAATTAATTTAAATTACATGGAGGTTATGTTCCAAGATTGTCCAGGAAAAACGAAGTCTAGAGCTGCAACTACTGATAATTTTCCTCATCTATTTAATTAGGCCACAGTTTGTTTGATGAATCGCTCATTTAGACTCTAAAATGGTGACTGGGTGACATCTTTAATTTGTCTGTTGTGACCAGCAGCCCAAAAGTGAAACATATTCAATTTACAATCATCAAAAATGGAGAAAAGAAGCAAATCTGCACTCGTAACCCAGCAAATGTTTGACACGTGCTTGACAAATAACTGATTCATCAGTTATAAAAATAATCGTTATGAAACAGTCCCTCTGGCAGAATAATTTAATCATTTACAATAAGAAAAATAATCTTTTAAGACTCCGTCCTTCATCAGTAAACTTATTTTTATGGACGTTATTTTTCCAGTGAAGCTGCAGTTTGTTTTCCAGCTCGTCGTTTCACACCTTCTTCACACTACGCTGGTTGAATCCAGCTCTTGATATGTAAGTTGAATCACTTGTCTTTACACTACCCTGTTTGTATTTTGTAGCTGCTGTATGTTTATTAATCACATGGATGAACCACTGACCGTATAGTCTGAATTTGGGTTTACATCACCGCAGCCTTCAGTTATTCTTTTAAAGCATTTATTTATATGTTTGTTTCTTTTATTTGTCTGGAGGTTGGTTATAAGCTACGCACA
The DNA here is from genome assembly GCF_006386435.1 of Epinephelus moara. Taxonomy (NCBI): domain Eukaryota; kingdom Metazoa; phylum Chordata; class Actinopteri; order Perciformes; family Serranidae; genus Epinephelus; species Epinephelus moara. Next base: position 41,578,905 of record NC_065513.1, on the reverse strand, counting down.
CAACTCACCTCCCTGAGCTTTTTTTCTTTTAGTAATTCTAACAAATTATTCTATTGTAACAAAGCTAGTGTAATAACCTAAATTTATAGAGAACCATGTTGAAGCTTTTCTTTTTTTTTTCGTTTGTATTTCTGCAGAAATTATTTCTAAACAATAAAAATCTAATCTGAGTTTGTCTCTGTGTCATGTTTTTGAGTGTCAGTGTGAGGTGATGAATCACTGACTTAATATATTAAAATTGTATGCACCAGTTTATGCATTTTCTGCAGAGACTGATGGAGAAGGGTCTCAAACACCTTGAAGAGGGTCCTGAACACATCTCCGCAGTACTTGCAAAGGCAGGTCCAAAATGTGTGTAAAAGAGATGCTATCTAATTTTTAGCACACATGGGTTTACATCAGCGTATATCTTGGATAATTTCTCTCAAGTGAAGTGAAGATGATGGAGAATTTTAAACTGCCTAAGTCCATGTCAGAGTGAGAACATATTTGGAAAAGTGAGGACAGACCTCATTTCTTTTAAGGGCGATTTAAGCATTAAGACCTGGGTTCAAGGTCACAGTTTAGGTGCTATGTGGATGTATTATGTCAATTAGGGTTCTCACAAGTACAGAAGGACAGTAGTGTGTCTGTGTGAAAAAGGACAATGATCCAAAAAGGGAGTGAATCCAACACTGGGAATACAACCATGAAGAAACTGTATCTGATCTCTAAAGAAATCCACTTTAGTTTCCAATTATAAGAAATCTGTGAGGATGAACTGGGGTCATTTCTATAAAATGCATCCCATCATCAATATATTTTATTTTATTGTATTTTATTTTATTTATTTATTTATTTTGCATGCAAACCCTGACATTATTTATTTATTTTATTATTACTATTATTATTTGCATTTTATTATTACTATTTAATTTAATTTATTTATTTTTTTAAACTGGTGAAATGTCCCGTCGTTTCATGCATGCTTGCAAACCCTGACATTATTTATTTATTTTATTATTACTATTATTATTTGCATTTTATTATTACTATTTAATTAAATTTTTTTATTTTTTAAACTGGTGAAATGTCCCGTCGTTGCATGCATGCTTGCAAACCCTGACATTATTTATTTATTTTATTATTACTATTATTATTTGCAATTATTTATTTATTTTATTATTACTATTATTATTTGCATTTTATTATTACTATTTAATTTAATTTAAAAGATTTTTTAACTGGTGAAATGTCCCGTCATTTCATGCATGCTTGCAAACCCTGACATTATTTATTTATTTTATTATTACTATTATTATTTGCATTTTATTATTACTATTTAATTTAATTTTTTTATTTTTTAAACTGCTGAAATGTCCCGTCGTTTCATGCATGCTTGCAAACCCTGACAGTATTAATTTATTTTTTATTTATTTTTGGTGTGACTATTTTTTGTTTTATTTTCTAGTATTATTATTTAATTTTAATCTTTTTTTAATTGGTGAAATATTCCATCAACAAACTTTCTTCTGCATGCAAACCATGACATTTTTTTATTTATTTATTTTTGGTGTGACTTTTTTTTTTTTATTGTTATTATTTAATTTTAATCGTTTTTTTTAATTGGTTAAAATATCCTGTCATCAAACTTTTTTTTGCATGCAAACCCTGACATTTTTTATTATTTATTTTTGGTGTGACTTTTATCGTATTTTATATTTTATTGTTATTATTTAATTTTATTCTTTTTATGAATTGGTGAATTATCCCGTCATCAAACTTGAGATACTTGTGGTTCTCTTCCTGCAGCAACAGAGGGCGCTCTGCATAAGCTTATTACCTCTGTAGAGATTCATGCATCTATTCAGCAGCATCTATTAACACACATTCACTAAGAGCAGCTGAAGGAAATGGAGGAATATATTATTTTGATCTTTAGTTTCTTGTATCTTAGATTTAATCTTACAAACATTTCTTGGAGGCAAATCCATACAAAATTGCTCTGGATGCAGGAGTGAAGCCTTAAAACAGATACTTAAATTGATTTAGTTGCAACTTTTTCAATTTAATAATGTCTTTATTTTTATAGTGACAGCAGGGAGATTACAGAAAACCACTGTTGACTTGGAAGAGACAGGTGTTATGGTCAAAACTGGTGCAGCAGAAGCTAAAATATTCTGATTATAACTCCATACGTTGTTTAAAAATGATCATAATAATAATGCTTGTGCAATTGAAGCTGCTTCTGTGTTCAACAGTATGACAAATTAACATGCTTATAATTGCTTATAAATAATTGTTATATAATTTAAATGTAGCATCACAGACCAGAAAATTAGGTCAGTATAGTGTCTGCACATGGATTGAAGATGGTGCTGTTGAGCTCTGAGTGAGAAATTAAATCATCTGTAGTTTTCAAAATACTCTGACACAGAGTAAAAGTCCCATATTCAAAATCTCACTAAAGTAAAAGTGGGTTATACAGCATCAAAATATAAGGACCACAAGTAAAAAACACTCAGTATGAATTGTGACTCATTTCAGAAGAATATATATATTATGTTTTTTTAATGTTGCAGCTGGTAAGAATGGAGAAAAGTTATATATATAGTGCCAGTTATCTTATTCTGTAATAATATCATTTATTTGTATTTTTTATTAACGATCTAAATCTGCAAAGTAACGAATGTCAAAAAGATAAAAAGTGGAGTAAAAATTGCAATAATTACAATATTTGCCTTGATAATGTAGTGGAGTATAAGTTGCCTAAGGTTTGAGTACCTTAAAATGTACATATTTTAACCTGCAGTACTTGAGTAAATGTACTTAGTTACATCAACCACCGGTAAAAAAAAAAAAAAAAAAAAAAAAAAAAGTAACTAAAATAAGATACAATAAATGGCTGTTTAAAATTAGACCCTAACTCTGATGTATTAAAAATAAATACAGTGGTGTGAAAAAGTGTTTGCCCCCTTCCTGATTTCTTACTTTTTTGCATGTTTTCCACACTTAAATGTTTCAGATCATGAAACAAATTTAAACATTAGTCAAAGATAACACAAGTAAACACAAAAT
>NC_065513.1:41540908-41575004 GCF_006386435.1 Epinephelus moara | reverse complement strand
CTTGATTGCAGTAGTTGCTGCTAAGGGTGGCCCAACCAGTTATTAGGTTTAGGGGGCAAACACTTTTTCACACAGGGCCATGTAGCTTTGGATTTTTTTCTTCCTCATTAATAAAACCCTTCATTTAAAAACTGCATTTTGTGTTTACTTGTGTTATCTTTGACTAATGTTTAAATTTGTTTGATGATCTGAAACATTTAAGTTCGGAAAACATGCAAAAAAAGTAAGAAATCAGGAAGGGGGCAAACACTTTTTCACACCACTGTATATCACCAAATAGCCTCTTTACTGAAGCCAACTATTTATTTATAATTATATTTTTATTTATCTATTTATTTATGTATTTATTTATGTATTTTTATTTATTTATAAACAATGTGACAAGTAAGCACAAACTTCAGTAATAAATGTAATCCTACAAAACCTAACAAACAAATATATAAATACATAAAATAAAAAATAAAAAGACATCAGTGTGAACACACAAGGGTTCACTTTATTGGTTATAAAGATGTAAGAGTTGCATAAAATAATAGTTTTGGTTAGGTTTTTCTTAATTATATTTAAGTTATATAGGCTAATATTTTAAAATATATCTATTTGAATTTTTGAAAGCAGGATACGCAATTTCTTCAAGTATTTTGCTTTATGCATACAAAATGTAGCTAAAATAATGAACACATTAAATATATCGTTCATTCTTGGATAAATTTGCGTTTTGAGTGAAATGTTTTTGCCGAAATGTCCAGAAGACTAAGAATAAGTGCTCTAATGTCTCTATTGTTGCAGCAGGTGCATTAAACCTGTAAAAGTAGATGGTATTAAACCTTTAGAGTCAAAGTGACTCTAAAGGTTTAATACCTAAAGGTTCTGAATTAATTCGCCTAATTGGACCCGTTATCCGGCGCCATTTTGTCTCTGCTAATTGATTCAGTAAGGTCATTGGTGGTGGAGAAGATGGGGAACAAGTGAGTATATTACTTCCAGTATTTGAGATACGTCTTTAGTCATAATAACGTTTAAGTACAAGTTTAATAACGTAGCGTTACATGAGTATTTATATTTGGTTTGTAACGTTAATAACTGTTTGTAACGTGGTTGTTATTGATGCTAATGAATCAGCATAATCAGTAGACACCCTGTATATATGAGTATAATATAAGTACTTATACATTTGATTTGATACTTTGAATGCAGGACCTTTACTTTGACCTTTATTCTGTGGTTAATACCACACTTACGTCAGTCAACAAATACTTCCTCCAGCACTGTACGACACCTACATTTTCACACCATTGGCACAGTGTTTTGGCTGCCTGATACAACCATCAGCACAAAAAAAAGGGCTCAAAGTTTTGCTTTTGTTTAAGTCCACACCAAAAGAAGTTCTTGGTTCCACACAGTGTACCATTTCCTGATTTGCACAGCAGGCTTGTGGTTGGCACCTTGAAATGATATCAAGGATAACAACTGCCAGTCTTGACAGCTCTGGTCTATGTAGCATTTAAGTATAGAAGCTTTCCCGTATATCATGAGTCAAGAATCCTCCTGGGTTCACACCAGTAACTGACAGTTACAGTAAAATAAGATGTGTGAGCCCCACAGTGTGTGGTAGGAAGTTTGCTCAGATTAAAACACAAACTGAGGAGATTTAGCTGTCTCCAAGTGGAAACCCGAGAATCATAAGACGTTACTGTCAAAGATGGAACATTTTTGAAAACATATATATACAGAAAAACTTAAAGTGCATTAAAAGAATAATCAAGATAGATGCTAATGGAATAACCAGGGAAGTGTGGGCATGTGGAGGAGGCATGACAAACAGTTTCCACATCAGTGCAGTTTGATAAGGCTCTGCTCAAATAGTCTTCACTACTGACACATTCAACAGGAAAGCCACTTGGCTGTGAAACACCAAAAAACATGCAGTTATATTAAGTGGTAATCTGTCTGTTTTTCTTGAAATATCCTTGGTTGGTTAGAAATAATCAATCTATTTTTATTGTCCTTGCACTAAATGCTGGCTGGCCTGAAACCCTACAACAGACAGATTGGTGACAGTTGCCACTTCTTGAGTTCAGTAGCAACATTTAGGAAGTTAGTAAAAGCCCAAATATACATAAGGTTGCATGCTTGTCATTGAATTCCTTTCAGACACCCCAAATTACCCTACACCAGCCCAGTATTTATGTGCCTGTCCAGCAGCTCTTGTTCTTACATTTAAACATAAGTTTAAACTTAGACCAGTCGACTAATCTAAAAGTCAGAAAACACCTGAAAAAACAGTTAGAACACATTATCTTCCGAAACATGACAGCTTGCTTAATAAAAAATGAACACCTCTAACAGGAGGCACCCAGGAAGGTCCTGATCCTGACGATGATGCCCGAACCACTTCAACTGACCCCTTTCGATGTGAAGGAGCAGCAGCTCTCCTCTGAGCTCCCTCCAGATGTCCGAGCTCCTCAACCCTATCTCTAAGGCTGAGCCCAGACACTCATTTTGACTGCTTGTATCCACGATCTCATTATTTCGGTCACTACCCAGAGCTCATGACCATAGGTGAGGGTTGGGACGTAGATGGACCAGTAAATCGAAAGCTTGCTTTCCAGCTCAGCTCTGTCTTCACCACAACAGTCTGACGCAGTGCCTACATCACTGCAGATGCCACGGCAAACAACCGATCCATCTCACGCTCCATTCTACCCTCACTGTCGAACAAGACCCCGAGATACTTGAACTCCTTTGCTTGAGGCAGTAACTCTCTCCCTACCGCGAGGGTCAATCCATCATCTTCCGACAGAGCACCATGGCCTCAGATTTGGAGGTGCTGACTCTCATCCCAACCACCTCACACTCTGCTGCAAACCTCCCCACTGCATGCTGGAGGTCACAGTCTGATAAGGCCGACAAAATCGACTAATTGACTAATCTTCCACATCCCCACTCTAGAGGGCCGCCAAAACTGGCAACACTGCAGTGAGCTGGGGTGGATCCACTTTTTGTTGCGCCGCCATCTTGTGTATAAGTAGTGCACCGCATTTGAGGATTTTAAGAATTATTTATACATATTTGCCACCATGTGAGCTGCTGATTGAAGCTTGGCAAGCAACGCCACTCTACACTGTTCATATTCTAGATTCATATCTAGTGCATAAGCCAGCTTGAGCAGGTGGGTTTTGAGATGGCATTTGAAGGATCAGGAGTTCCAGAGCATGGGGGCAGTGCAACAGATGAAGTACCCATGGTGCTGGGGTGTGAGGTGGGGATGGTCAGGAGACCAGGAGAGGAAGAGCGCAGGGAGCGGGAGGGGGTGTACTCCTGGAGAATGTCAGAGAGGTAAGTGGAGGCTCGGTTGTGGAGGACTTTGAAGGTGAGCAGTCAATTCGGTCTTGAACAGGGAGTCAGTGTAGTTGGAGGAGAATGGGGGTGATGTGGTCGGATGATTTGGTGCAGGTAAAGATCTTCGCTGCTGAGTTTTGAATGATTTGAAGTCTGTAATTAGTTTGGTGGGAAGGCCAGGGAGAACTGCATTGCAGTAGTCGATACGGGATGTAACAAATGCGTGGACCAAGACTTAAGCGCTAGACTGGAACGGTGATGAGCGGAGACTGGAAATGTTCCAGAGTTTGGAGAAAGCTTTCCAAGACTCTTGACATGGCTGGAGAAAGGTACAGGGAAGTTGTCAGTGATGATGTATGGGACTTGGGTGTTTTGGAAGCCAATGAGCAGGGCCTCAGTTTTGCTGCCATTGAGCTTCAAAAAGTTCAAGAGCGTTTATTGGTCCAGTGTGGCGCACTGCATTCTGGTAGTTGTACATTTTCTACCACTTGAGTAAAAGCAATTTTTTCTTTGTTTCCTCTGGTCACGAAGAACCAATTCCTAAAGTATTTGTGTTTATCTGCTGCATAGACCGCCCTGTTTTACGAAAAAAAAAAAATTCTAGGAGTGAAATACTTTAACAAACGATGGCAAAGATGCACAAAGCAGAGCAGGGAGCGATGTGAATTGCATGTGGTCGTTTCATTCTGCAGCTATGCGAGGTCCGTACCATTTCAGTCCTTTAGCCGACATTAGGCATCGTCTGTAGATCTTTTTCATGCTCTGCAAGTAAAATTGTATCATAAGCATAATGTCTTGTATTAAAAACAAATCAGAAACTTTAACCCCCATTTTAAAAAGCTCTATAGTATTTCAACTGCCCTGCAATACAAGGATCAAAACAAAACAGACTATAAATTAGATTATTAGACACAATCCAAACACTGATGAAATCCTGCTGAGCTAAGCAGGTTTTTAGAGCTCTGTTTACTCAGCAATGTCTCAGTGAGAGGGTTGACCTTTTTATTCTGATGTAGAAAGTCGGGAAATTGAAAATCAGTGGTTTCCCTTTTTCTTGCAGACAGATGAGTTTCTTCTTAAGAGGGTGGTACAATACCGTCAGCGTGCTAATAAAATAATGCAGAGGTGGTTTATTTGGTGTGGGCTGGATGGCCTGTCAGGAGGAAGTGGTTGGGGATGATTTGGTTTTTTTTATCTGCTTTACTTTTGCTTTTGCGGCAACTCAAAGTCTCCACTGAAGTCATTTAAGTTTCATCTTATCTTGACAATGATTAGAAACAAAACAAAGTTTGTGTTTCTCTTTCACAACATTTTTATTAAGGTAGAAGAGAATAAGTCCTGAGGTCGGTTTTAGAGATGTAAGATATTTTAGACTGGTCTGTAGTGTGAGGTCGGCCTTGACTTTACTCCCAGATTATTTTAACACAAAGAATAAGATAAGGTTAAGATAAGATAAACCTTTATTGATCCCCATCTGGGAAATTCAGTTGTTGGAGCAGCACTAGGACAGCAGTAGTACAGATAAAGTAAAAAAGAGAAATAATAAAAAGGACATAAAATAGATACATAATGGAATAAAGAATACAAAACTATATAAGAGCTAATGGAGGCAAAAATGCCATGGTCAGGTGACAGGTGTGGCACCAAATTACAAAAATGGACAAAACCCTGGCTCATAATTTGTAGTTTAGCTTTCCCAGCTAACATTGGGCAAGAGGTGGGGTAGACCCTGGACAGGTCACCAGACTATCACAGGGCTGACACATAGGGCTCCTCACCTCCCAGCGAAACTCTGCCAAATCATGTTTAGCTGGCTCTTGGGCTGTTGCTCGAACTATAGGCTTTACATCTGCATTTTGTATTGCCCACTGCCCATGCTGCCATCACGGAAACAAAGACTATAGAAGCAGATCAAGAGACAGATTGCCCCTCTCTTTCTCAAACTCAACTCAAATGGGTACAATCCGATCAAATGTTAAAAATAAGCAGTGCTGATTGAATATATCAAGATTATGTCACTGTATTGCCTATTTCTTGCCTACAGTGCTTTTTGAAACATATTTTAGTGCCGTGTTTAGCTGTAATTAGCGAGAATTTGTGAACAGGAAGTGGGCGCCATACTTTTTCCTGCACCATGAAAATGGAGACTGAAAAAACTGAGATCAAAAAGTAAAATTAGGCAGCGCTGATCAAATATAAACAAAGATTCTGTTACTGAGTTGCCTTTTTTCTCCTCAAATGTTCTCAGAAACATGTTTTAGCTCATTGTTAAACTGTAAGAGATCAAAATCGTTTCTTGCCAGCTGGCTGCCATTGTTTCAAATGGACGTGTTTGCATTAGGTCACCCACCAGTGGGAGTGTTTATTGAGGAGGTGTGGCGCAGTGCATTCTGGTAGTTGCAGGTTTCCTCCTTCTGTAGCACAAATTTCAAAAAGTATTTAATTTTTTTATGGTATGGGTTTTCTCTTTGTCTTGGTCTTATACATAAGGAATCCCCAGACCGTTGCACACAAGACCTTAGCAACCAAAACAAGGTAAAAAAACAAACAAAAAGAAATTAAGGTACTGACTGAATTAATTTTCGTTGCTTCTTCCTGCAATCATTTTCTGTTTTCTGTTATTTGGGGATCAAATTTACTCTGTAGTTTGTGCTTTCTATGATTGTATTCTTCCACAAGTATAACGCCAGGGCCACACCGCTTGCGGAAGCGCTGTGAATTGCCTCGAAGCGCCTCGAAGCGAAGCCAGTTTCCTTTCGGTGCCAATGTTAACCGATTGTGTCATCCACACCGGCTGTGCCGCGCAGCGCAGCTCTGTGGCTGGCTCGCGCCCTGCAGCGATAGTTTCGGCGTCTGGTCTATTTTCTGCGCGAGCCGCGAGCGAATGTGTCAAGCCGGGTGACGGAGACAACAGCTGGGAGAAGAACCATTTGTCGACCAGCGTGGAGAAATGCGCATCTGATGTGAACGGAAGTGCTCCGGCTCGCGCGAGAATTTCGGTGCGCTGCGCTTCGCAGCACTTCCGCGGGCGGTGTGGCCCTGGCGTAATCTTTTCCTCCTCTGACCAATATGGTTTTCTTGTCGTCTTTTCTTCAGCCATTTTTTCACTAACTATAAGCCAACTTTGTGTGACGATAACGGTCTCTATGGAAACTTGTGCCACTGTAAAATCTCTTTCAACACAGAAAGTGAGTTAACATTTTTCCTTAACTAAGGAAACCTTTTAAGGGATTCTGTGCAACTGTGTAAGTCTCTGAGCTAAGGAGAAATTAAGCTTCACTTGTCATAGTTAAGGAGAAAAAAAAAAGGTGTTTTGTGCAACTGGTCCCAGGACTTTATCACTCTTTTTGCAACTTTAAATTTGAAGTCTCCCTCCTCCACACACTCCTCCTTGTTCACGTTCTTTAACCTGCTCAGCGGTAGCAAAGCATGATCAAATATCACACACCATATGCCAGTTTCCTGTTTAGTGCTGAGTTGGTGTAAAGTATCGTTTCTGCGCAAATGTATATGTATATGACTGACTCAGGAAATAATTATTACAGTGGCATTTCACCTCTTTCTTTTTAGTCATTGTCAGCACACTGTGGCGGCTTTGTTCTCTTGTCGCTTAGAAAAACGCTGACAGTGGAATTTATGACTCATGACTTCATGACTTTCTCTTGTGATGATTGTGTTTATGTCAACAGTCTTATATATTGCACAAAATTGTAAAACTTTTCTTAAAAACATTAAAAGAAAAAACATCTACATGAAGTCTGTGTACCAAATCTCTGATTTAGTGCTGGTGCTGTTTTTTTGCTGCCACATCAAATCAGATGTGGCAGCAAAAAAGAAGGTAGTAGTGTATCCACACAGACTCAATGTCATATGTCAAAGGTTGATCTGATTTTTCTAAGAAGGCAAAGAACTTCAATTTAATATATCCTGCACCCTGATTTTGACCTTAGATTATACTTCTTGAGAAGGAGAATTGGGAAATGGAAAATGCTGAATATGATTAAAGGTGCCAACTGTTGCAAAATTTTAAATGTAAATGTCAATCTGAAGACATCCACATATTTATATGGAGCTTGTTTTGTTGCTCCACAGAATTGGGCAGGAGACATCCATGATTACGTGTTAGGCAATCTGATGGAAGCAGTTGTTGAAGTGATGTAGGCATGGACCTTTCCAATCCAAGTTTTTGCTAGACTTACGTTCTTCTGTCTATTCTGCAGGTGTTGATGGTGCTTCTCTGTGGTTGATGTTAGATGGTGGTGGCATGTGGCTGCAGGTCATTCATCGTGCTGACGAAATCAACTCTTCTCCTGCGACTCTGCTAGGTGGCTAGGCCGAGGTTTTCAAATGTTACATTAGTAAAACACTGAGTAAAAGATGGAGAAAATGGGCACCAGTTACAATTGACAAGCAAGAATTAAACACGGCTGTGATCCCATTCATATGTTGTTGTTTTTTAAGCTGAACTAGCATCCTTCTGGCCCAACACATTCTCACTCCGAACTAGTCACATATCGACATTTGGTCATGGACTTCCACGTCCAGATATGACGTGCAAGGTACCCTCAGTAGGTATGCCTGTTTCATACATTGTCTTCTTTCAAAACACACTGACGTTTTCACAGGAAATCTCTGACATACAGTCTCTTTCAAATGAATGCACTATATCAGTACAACACTGCGTATTGATGTCAGTTTCTTCTAACAACTAACGCATGTGGTTGGGTTTAGGCAACAAAAGCACGTGGTTAGATTTAGGAAAAAAGAACAGGGTTTGGCTTTATAATCGTACGGGACGTGAACACCGCGTTTGTTGGATCCATTCACCACCCGTCCCACCCACCGTACTTGGACTTTTGACACCTTAACTTTTGTTCTCGTCCTGCCGCATTTCCCCCGACGCCGCCAAGTGCCATTAAACTTCAACACAGACCGGCTGCGTATCATGCCGATGTTAAAGGAAGGCTGTTTTTGTCAGTGTCTGACTGCCCGAGCGGATTTCGACGACTTTGGAGTGAGACTGGGTTGGCTGGGCAGTGTACAAGCGTTTGGATAATGAATCTGTGCTCACATCAGCTTCCAAAGGTATATCAAAAACTATAATAACTTTTGATAGCGAGGTGCTTGGGTGCCATCCACCAACAATGGCTTCATTTCGGTCTTCACCAAAAAACAATAAACATGGCCTTCTGAGCAGTAGCCTGGAGCTTATCTAGACACTGTATTCTGCTGACCATAATCACTCCTGCTGCACGCCATCTTCACCATGACACACCAGAGAGAGAGCTGCTTCTCACTCACAACGTACAATGAAGCACGTGTCATACACTCACAGATTACCCACAAGGCCACCACCCTTAAAGGCGTTCATAGTCTCAATAAGTGAAAGGAAAACTCTTCTCAGAAAGAAAGAGGATCAGGGTATTTCTCAAAATGTTGAAGTGCTAATTTTACACAGTATTTTATGGACATTTTATGGATTATTTATTGAAATTCTGTATCGATGGGATTATCGCAAATGTATCACATTTGATTTGATTGATCGAGTTTAACACTGCAATTTATCATTCACTAACAAAGACCACGCCAAGAGTTACAGTTAGTTTATTCCATGATTCCACTGATTTGGAATGAGGGTTGAGGGATGTGGAATGAAGGGATGAGGGTTGAAGGATGAGGGACAAGAGTTGAGGGTCGAGGGATGGTGGGAAGAGGATCAAGGAATAAGGGATGAAGGACGAAGGATTTGGAATGAAGGGATGAGGCTTGAGGGATTTGAAATGAGGTATGTGGGATGAAGGGATGAGGGTCAAGGGATGGAAGGAAGAGGAACGAGGGCTGTGGGTTGAAGAGATGAAGGTCGAGGGATGAGGGAAGAGGATCGACGGATGTGGGATTTAGAACGAGGGTCAAAGGATTTAGAATGAGGGCCGAGGGATGCTGGCTGAAGAGAAGACGATCGAGTAATGTGGGATTTGGAATGAGGGTTGTAGGATGTTGGATGAAGGTCGAGGGATTGAGGGATGAGGGGATGTAGATGATGGGGAAGGAACAAAAGTGGGGTGGGAGAGATGATGAGAGAAATCAGGGTTCCAGACAGTCACACGGAACCAGGGAAGGTGAGACAGAGTGGGGGTGTCATCTTTTCGCCAGCTCTATTACGGATAGAGCCCCGTGGTGATTCCTGTATTCTGCGGACAGAGAGAGAAAAGGAAGAGATAACAGGGAGGGAAACAGATAAGGTGTGCTTAAATATTTTTAGTGCAGAAATAGATGAGATCGAGGTGTGGTCTTTGTTCCGGAACTTGGTTACAAAACTTCATAAAAACATACATTTTATTGGGTCTCAAATGATCTCCTGTGTGTCCTTGGGACTCACTACATTGAAAACCTATCACAGTCACTGCCTTAATTGACCTCTGACTTGAAACAACAGAGCAGTGATCCTTCGAGAGCCTATAGCATATTTCTTCAAATTCAAAATGACATACAAATGTATGACATAATATCGCTTCTTCAAATGGATATCTTATGCTCTCAGACTACTTAACTTTACATATTATTTCAACTTCCTCCCCATACTTCTCTGATGATTGCAGCAATATACTTTCACCAAAGAAATTTCCAAGTGAGCCAAAACCCAGAATATAAACCCACATATCTCAGTCTGAGATTAAAATAAAATGTCGTCATATCTAAAATAAAAACAAGTAAAGTTAAATAAAGTTATTCTGGGACATTACTGAGGTCATTCGAGGGCATAAATTATTAAATGTAGGGAATTACGTCATTATATTGTGCACATGAATGACCAATTAAAGGGTATGATTTATCAAATCCATTTATAGTCAAGTCAGTTTTATTTATATAGCCCCCAAAAATTTGAAATTTGCCTCAAGGGGCTGTATCTGTACAGCATGACACCCTTTGTCCTCTGACCCATTGGGCTTTCCTGCAAATTTGCACAATTCCTATTTAAAAGGGCTTCTGATTAAAGGTTCCAACTGCTGCGAAATTTTACATGTAAATGTTAATCTGAGGATATCCACCTATTGATTTGGAGCTTGTTTTGTTGCTTCACAGAATTGGGCGGGAGACACCCATGTTTACGAGTTAGGCAATCTGATGGAAGCAAGGCCACCGCCCTTAAAGGCGTTCAAGGAAAACATAAATAACTCTTCTCAGAAAGAAGGAGGATCAGGGTATTTCTCAAAATGTTGAAGTGGTATTTTTATACAGTGGCTTGTGGACATTTTTATGGATTATTTATTGAAGAAACCGGGAAGAGTGTGGATGTGGGATGTGGGATGAAGGGATTAGGGTCGAGGGATTTAAAATGAGCGTCAAGGGATGCTGGCTGAAGGGAAGGCGATCAAGCAATGTGGGATTTGGAATGAGGGTTGAGAGATGTTGGATGAAGGGATGAAGGTCAAGGGATGGAGGGGATGTAGGGATGGGGAAGGAACAAAGGTGGGGTGGGGGAGATGATGAGAGAAATCAGGGTTCCAGACAGCTGGACGGTGGAGTGCAATGGCGGTCTGGTGTAGACTGAAGGGGGGAGGGCGGGGGGACAAAGTGGGGGTGTCATCTTTTCGCCAGCTCTATTACAGATAGAGCCCCGTGGTGATTCCTGTATTCTGTGGATAGAGAGAGAAAAGGAAGAGATAACAGGGAGGGAAACAGATAAGGTGTGCTTAAATATTTTTAGTGCAGAAATAGATGAGATCGAGGTGTGGTCTTTGTTCCGGAACTTGGTTACAAAACTTCATAAAAACATACATTTTATTGGGTCTCAAATGATCTCCTGTGTGTCCTTGGGACTCACTACATTGAAAACCTATCACAGTCACTGCCTTAATTGACCTCTGACTTGAAGCAACAGAGCAGTGATCCTTCGAGAGCCTATAGCATATTTCTTCAAATTCAAAATGTCATTCCCTCAAATAACCGTGTATGACATAATATCGCTTCTTCAAATGGATATCTTATGCTCTCGCTACTTAACTTTACATATTATTTCAACTTCCTCCCCATACTTCTCTCTTGATGATTGCAGCAATATACTTTCACCAAGGAATTTCCAAGTGAGCCAAAACCCAAAATATAAACCCACATATCTCAGTCTGAGATTAAAATAAAATGTGCTCATATCTAAAATAAAATAAAAAGTTCTTCTGGGAGATGATTAAAGTCATTCAAGGGCATAAATTACTAAATGTAGGGAATAAGATAATTATATTGTGCACATGAATGACCAATCAAAGCAAATTATTCATCAAGGCCATTTTATAGTTACATCAATTTTATTTATGTAGCCCCCCCCAAAACTACAAATTATCCTCAAAGGGCTTTATCTGTATAGCGTGACACCCTTTGTCCTCTGAACCACAGTTTGGTTAAGGAAAAACACCCCCCAAAAAACCCTTGAACAATCATGAGGTGGTTCTGTATATTTCCCCTGTCATAGTCAATAATCTGGGGTCGTATGTCAGACAAAAGCCAGAATGAGATCACTGGTCCCCACGGGCACCGTGTTTCAAACTGGATCTTTTCCCCTATAGACGGCAACTCATTTTGCACTTGCCTATTTTACTGCCTGTGCTGGAGAGAGTTTCTGTTTCCTTTTGTCCTCTGTGTCCCCATATGTCTTGTTGGCCTCTACTTCCAATGATTACATCTGAAACAATATATACTTAAAAATTCTTACATTAAGAACATGGACCTCCAGAACACCCCTTATAATAGATTGAATCACAGTGTTGGTTAACAACAACTTAAAGGGGAAACCTCCGCATCATCATCATGAAACAGCATTGAGCAATCTCTGCCTCAGTTGGTTTGTTTTGAGCCACCAAATAAAGGCCCACCAAAAAAATAAGTATTAGTTTATGTACGCTATATTTAGAATATTTTCACCACATTGCCTTGCTGTAAGACTGCGATTTCCAATGGGGAACTGAAGCCCTCCTTTAACACTGCCTGCTCAAGGCAGGAGTTTCACACTGTTATTCCACCTCGCCGTCCTTTATAAACAGTACAGTCACAGAATTGGGCAAAAAATTATCTTGCCTTTACGCGTTTAAGCATTTTAAGCGCCTCAAATACTTAGTGTGTAAGGTAAAGTGATAAAAAATTCCTAAATGCAGTGTACACTTAAACTGATATATAAAAAAAAAATTAAATTCAGTGTCAGTACATTTGGTTTATCAAAGCAGCAACACAGCACATAAAATAAGCACAGCAGAAAAGTGTTTACTATATCTTTAAATGTTACAGTTGTGGCTGAAAATGACAAAAAAAACCAACAGTTTGCCGATCTTCAAATATCTCCGCAATTTAAATCACTGGCTACTCGAAAGTGATTGTTGTTGTTAGCGTGATGTCACAGTGACTATATTCACTTTTAAGTGGATTAACATGAAATATAATTAAATAAGAAACATGCGTGTAAAGTTCAACCTCAAACTTTCAGTGTCGTCTCTTGACCCGGTAGAAGCACCGCGTGATTGTTTGGCAGTCCCCAACTTGATCACAGCTGAGTTCAGTGTTTACTGTACATGACTTAGTTTACCCAAATTGAATCCAAGAATATACATCTTATTTTCATGAACGGGAACTTCAGTCTAATTTTGGGGCGTGCTAGGGGGAGGGAAAGAGTCCCCTCAATTAATTACTTACCAGAAAAGGATGTGGTGGACATCAGTTAGGCAAATACAGAAGTACAGCTCTGCCAGAGTTTGGTTCTTTGTACTCTCCAGTATCCTTGCAAGACTCTCTGTTCCTGATTCTGGCCCGGGTTAATCCCACACTGCTGCAACTACACTTTGTCTGTCCCAGAATTTCCTTCGGTCTGTTTTGGATTTATAATTCATGCAATAGTTGCGGTTTTTAGAGCTTTCCTGACGTGTGCTGACACTGTGTCTTGACAAAATTAAAATAGCTGTGATTTTTTTTCTCTGCCTGACTGTTTGCAGCGGCACTTCAGTTCAGTGGCCCTCCAGCAAAATGTGCACCCTCTTTAAGACATTGTCAGACTCAGTCAGTGGGATTATTCATTCAAAAATTAGCTTGTAGAGCAGGATATTTATATAAATCTGCTACAAGACAATCAGACACATAAAATCCAGTTCAGTCTTAAAACTTTAAACCACCTGCAAGATGCAATACACCACCCTCTTGTGGCTGCACTTCGTTCTGGTCTGGTTTATTTCTTTTATCTGTGTAGTGTTGTCACAACTGGAACTTCAACACAATACCTTGAAAAATATTGATATTTAATGCCATTTTTAGTACGAGTTCAAAATTTTTATTAAATGATGAATATAAGAAGGCTATAACATGATGACAGAGACTTTTATTTCTGTTAGTAGTAGCCAAGATCAGCAGAATCACTGTCGGAAAATGAATATTGAAACTGTTTCAGACATTCACAATGGATATGTATTGATAAATCATTATTTTTGACAACACCATCTGTGTACTGTTCTCGGCAAACAGGACTAGATCTGGCATCTTTGTATGCAAAGTCTACTGCCATCAGGATGTTTTTATGCTGGATTAAATTTATATATTATTCCAAGTTTACATTTAAGCGCTGTTTTTTGATACAACTCAATAAAAATGGTGTCATTCTTACCTGAACTGATGAACCAAATTTAAAAGAGAAGATAGTTCATGGTTAGAATACACTGAAATTCCCATTTTTATAGTAGAACAGTGAGCACGCTGGTGGGTTTAAAATATCTGGACGTCCCATACAAAGTCCGCCTGGGATGGCAATTAAGCCGCCATCTGTCGGGATTGTCTGGGACCTGTGTCTATTGGGCCAACCCATTCTCACTCCAACCTCATCACCTCGTCATGGACTTTCCACATTCAGGTACGACGTGAAAGGTATCCGGGGGGGGGGTTGTTGCCGTTCTGGGACGGCGTGTCACGTTCTGCCTGTTACATGCATTGTCTTCTTTCAAAAGGAAACATTAAAGCTGCATACAGTCGCTTTCAAAATAAATGTCAGTACAACGCCGCAAATTGACTTTTTTTTTCCTTCAACAACTAACGCACGTGGTTGGGTTTAGGGAAAAAGAACAGGGTTTGGCTTTATAACCTTCCAGTACGCAAACATTGCTCTCTCAGATGAAAGTCGGTGTTTGTCCCACCCTATGCAGACTTTTGTTGCCTTAACTTTCGTTCTTGTCACATTGCGTTTCCCCCTGATGCCACCAAGCACCGTTTAACTATCATGGCGACTGGGTGGGTATCATGCTGATGGCTTTTTTTTCGTCAGCGTTTGACACCGCAAGTCACTGCCTAAGCACTGTATTTCATCGACTTCGGCGTGAGACCGGGTTGATTGGGCACGTGACCTTTTATCTAAACATGGCCCATCTCATCCAGTAATTGTTGTTTTGCCACACTCAACCACAAAAAGCTAAGCAGTTGGCTGATACACACTGTCTTATCGACAGCACTGGTTATTTGGTCAAACACTTATAAGGACTTTACATTTTCCTTACATGTGACTTTGACATGAGAGGCCGTTGTTGGCATCCTATCATCTCCTACCAGCAGTCAGTGTTAGTTTCATTTGTGCGCCCCAAGTTGAGAAACCTTGGGGTCACATTTGATCAGGCCATGCTCTTCGATGACCACATCAAAACTGTCACTCGCTCCTGCTTTTTCCACCTCAAAAACATTTCCAAACTCAGATCCATGTTAACTTATTCCGAGCTAGAAATGATCATCCATGCTTTTATTTCCTCACGTCTGGATTACTGTAATTCTCTTTTCACCTGTCTCAATAAAACTTCATTAGACCGCCTCCAACTAGTCCAGAACGCTGCCGCCAGGCTTCTGTCCAGATCTCATAAGTTCACTCACATCACTCCAGTCCTGGCATCCCTGCACTGGCTCCCTGTTAATTTCAGGATCCAGCACAAGATTCTAACCATCACTTACAGAGCCCTCCATGGTCAAGCACCTGCATACTTGACGGATCTGGTGTCCTTTCACTGTCCTGTCAGGTCACTGCGGTCCGCTGAAGGCCACCTACTTACTGTCCCTCACACAAGATTAAAGACGAAAGGTGATAGAGCCTTTAAGGCTGTTGCACCGAAATGGTGGAATGCACTACCTCATGAGCTGAGAGCGGCCTCTTCCGTGGACATTTTTAAAAAGCAGTTAAAAACACATCTGTTTAGGCGTTCCATTAATTAATTGTCCATTGTATCATCTCTGTATTTCGCTGCACTTTACTTTTTATTTGTTTTTGTGTATTTTGCATTGTTTCTGTTATTGTATTTTTTGTATTTTATCTTGTGAAGCACTTTGTGAGTCCTCTCTGTGAGAAGTGCTATATAAATAAAATTTACTTACTTACTTACTTTACCATGTCCATGATCTTTCTTTTACATTAGGCAGTTAGTTTCACCCTTGAGTCATTTTCATAACTGTCCTTTACTCGTTGGAAGGCACTGACAGCCAATTTTATCGTTTAGTTGGAGGACAAGTTGCTTGAATTTAGGCACTCTGTAGCTTTTGCTGCATTAACAATATTATTTCAGAAAAAAAAAAATCCAAGTGTTGATTGATAATGGAAATTTTTATTTCTAGATGTTCGGACACATGTCCTGCATCACTACAAATGTGTCTGGAGGAGACACCCTAATCCCTGACAATAATACATTATGAATAACAACTGCATGTTGAAATCACAGAAACAGTGATATTGCAAGACTTTACTTCTTTAGAAAGTATATCTCACGTCACAGAAACCACAAATGGTGATACATGTGTTTTGGATGTTATTGTATAACTCTTGGTGATGTGTCTGTGTTTTTGTTTTGGTGCTCTGTGCAGATCTTACACCTACTGGCCCTGCCTGCTGTCATCCCAAGCTCTCTGTGTGCAAAGGCGGCGATGTCAGCAGCACAGCACGGTGGTCCCTGCAGACTGCTGGTAGAAGATTAACTCAAGATGCGACCCTTGTATAATGTTTTGTGCATACATGTACAGTCTGTGATTTTGGGGATTTTAGTTGTTTAATTTCCAGATAGAGTTTCAATATACACAAATATATCTGTCATTATAACACAAAACACAAGTTTAACAGTACCAATTATCAAAAAACACACCCACTCAAATGAGCGGAAAACCAATCAACATCACTGGGATAATATGTAAAAATATTTTAAAGGCGAACAAATATATCTTTTATCACCTAAAGTCTATTATACAACGCTTAAAAACAAAATTATAATTATTGACATTTTTTGAGGCATGTCTACTGGCTTGAATACTTGTAACTGGCATACCTCCAATCCCACATGGTGTCAGTGCGGCAATGGTACCCAATAAATGTGCAGACAAAATAGTGAGTGCATGAAGAGTCATTCAGTTTTATTTTACAGTGATGTGTTGTGAAGTCTGGTTGATAGATCAGTAAAAATAGACCCTCAGAAAGAAACTCGGAGCTCATTCAGAGCAGAAACCCCCCCCTAAAAATTCAAGATACCACATTTTTACATTTTTGACGTGTCAGGACAGGAAAAGTGCACCGTGCTTCCTACGCACACTTCCTTATTTGCCGCTTTATAAGTCCAGACTCTACTCCACTCTCATCACTCTCACATCCTCATTGGTGCTGGAAGATCAAAACAACCGCCGAGATGACGACTAAACCACTGCTCCTCCTGGTCGCTCTGACTCTCTGCTGCTGCATTGCCTCTCTGCAAGGTGAGAGATTTTCCATTTTTTATTTAAAACTGTTAATGACATGATTAGGTAGGATTTTTTAATATCACCTCTTGTTTTTTCGGATTACATGCTCTCAGTTTAGTATAGTATTCTTTAAAATTTGTGCAACTGGAGTTAATCAAACAGTAAGGTGTCATCTGCATATTGTTATATTTTACTTGTCTTAATATCTTTAGGCACTTGGTGTTAGTCTAATGTTTTTGTTACTCTAACATCAAATAATTAAAGTAAACAAAACAATGTTTTGCTGTAACTTCTGTTTATGTTGCCCTAACATCAGATTTTGTACATATTCATTCTTATATTTGCAGTAGGCAGGCAATTTATCAACACATTTTATTTTTCTTTAATAATTGTCCCATGTTGTTCGTATTCACTGGGTTTAAAAGTATTGTTCAATTTTTTTAACATTGAATTAATTCTTATTTTAATTTACCTGGTTTTATACTTTTCATTATTCTGTCGTAAAGCGCAAGACACAGCACTACTTTTTTATATCATTTTATTTTATTTTTTAATCAAAAACACTGCAACTTGCACTGATAAACGATTGATTAAACTTTTAGTTTTACATGTGAAAGTAAATAGTTATGTTAAGTGTCAAAGTTCATTTTTGATCTTGGAAACAGTAGTTTCATAACTCAAGATCCACTTACTTGCTTTTTTCTGGAGCTTTTAACCACATCTCGCAGTCTTTCTCAGGTGACAGAGTTTGCTCATGTAAGACCACCTGTTATCACAAGAATCAAGGTTTACACTTTTCATAGTTTCCATGGAAACTGAGCAAACTCAGTCATCTCAGGAAGACAGGGAGATGTGGTTGAAAGATCCAGAAAAAGCTACTGACCGGATGTACCTTGAGTTCAGTTCATTCTCATTTCCAGGGTTTTCTCAGGAGTAAAATTTGTTGTCATTTTGAGGCTTAACAAAGTCAGACTGATTTTTAATCACTACAGATTGAATTAATAAATGAATTAAATAGTTAAGCTTTTTTTTAATTTAATTTTTCCACAGCTCGTCAGGCAGGCAGGTGCCAATGCGCAGGGACGACCTCTAATGTCGTTCCTGTCCGGATCATCAAGAAAATTGAGGTGTTTCCTATCACTGGATACTGTCGCCGGATTGAAGTCGTGTGAGTAGTCAAGATTGATTCTGTTTTTGTTACAGCTGCTGTCATTAGTTATTATGTCATTATATCATGATATGAGTAGAGCTAAGAGAGGATTCATTCTAAAGTAAAGTATGTAAAAAAACAAAATCCACTGTTAGAAAAAACTTAGCCTTCCCAATGTACTTAAAAAGTACAGTAATAGTAGCTAAATATACCAGTAGTAGAAAATTACTCAGTAGCAATAACACAGTGTAAAAATACTCAGTTACAAGTAAAACACTGATACTCAAAGTTTTACCAACCTAAAGTAATATCAGCAAAATATACTTTACTTAAAGTACTGACAGTGAAAGTGCAACACCCTGTTGGTGCTATATTTTGCATGAGATGGAGCAATTTTACATACTGTTGATGTTTAATCTACAAAATGCATTATATCTTTTAAGCTTATATATTTTATGTGTAAAATGCTAATCTGCAAAGTGACTGTATCTGATGTAGTGCAGTAAAAAGTACAATGTTTCCCTCTGAAATGTAGTGAAGCATAAGTATTATATAACTACTAAGTATGAATACCTTTAAATTATACTTGCAGCAATATTCTAACATTTTAGGAAATATGCTCGGTTGCTTTCCTGACATAAATTAGTCATGTCTGTGCAACAGCCATAGAATTAGAGCATCTGGGTAGTTAGCTTAGCATAAAGACTGGAAGCAGGGGGACACCAGGGCCTCAGGAAGTAGCTCAGCTTTGCCTCCATTTTTTTCCATTGGCCCCTCGTGTTACTGCAGTGAAAAAAATCCCCCACACCTCAAAAAGTATTTTCTCCGTAGACCACCACTGCAAAAGATACATCTGTAAAACTGTTGACAAGACACCTCAAATTGCAAACAAGGTCAATTATGACTCTTTCTATGATCAATTTTTGATCCATGGAGGTTTCATATTCATAAAACTTTCTTGAGATGAGAAAAGTGATTTTAAAATCTGTGATGTCATCACAATGTAAATTGGATTAGCTGATTGTGGGCGGGGCTAGTGGGAGAAACACTGCTACGCATATTCAGTGGGTCACATACTGTAAACCCGGAAGCTAGAAACTTTTGGTGTATGCCACCCTGCAAGTAATTCCACAGGGCTGAATAGGCGCCATCTTGGGGTCTAGTATCTAGTTAATGTTATACATCTAAGGGGGAGACAGCTAGCTTAGCGGTCTCCACAATTCAAAAATACGACCACCAGCACCTCTAGAGCACATTCATTTTATTTTTTCTCATTTATTTTTTAACTTGGGAGAGGGCCAGGCTAGCTGTTTCCCCATGCTTCCAGTCTTTATGCTAAGCTAAGCAAATTGCATCCCAAAATAAGTGCATCTCCCATAAAGTTGTACTATTCCTTCAAGTGCAGCATTTCAGTAAATCTAATGTACTTCCTACCCCTGCTCTGGTTTGTCATCAAAGCAGTGACGCAACTTGAATTTGCACACAGACGTTTAATGGTTGACGAATACATCTGCACTCAGAGCAAAAGTGAAAGTAGTGAAGTAGAAGAACAAAGTTGCACAAATTGGAAAAAACACAAGTCATCGACTAGTATTTCAAAATACACAACTGTAGTATTGTATCACTTCAGTAAAAATACTACAGGTTTCAATTCTGTTTAACTGAAACGTAACTCTCTGAATGGGAGCAGCATCTGAACACTACCTGGAAAATGTTTAACTTTACCATCACTCTACTGTGAAGGTTTCCCTCATACATTGAGTCCAGTGTGACAGCTTCTTTACTCTTATTAGAAATACAAAATGTAACCCGTCTTTTTCCACAGAGTCACCAGGAAGAACGACTCTCGTGTTTGTGTCAAGCCCAACGCAGAGTGGGTCAACAACCTGCTCAAGCGTTTGCAAAGGTAACGATTTGCTTTTACTTCTATCAGTGATTGCGTTCTTGTACATCAACATGATTTTAATCAATTCTATAAAACCAAAATAAGGTCAGTTTAAAATACCTGGATTTTTTTATATCATTATAAATCGATTGTCTTCACATTTTAGACTGTAAGTCAGACACAACCAACTGACCTTTCGCTAAGCCCCACCCCTTTGTGATGGTCGGTCAAGCTAGCATGGAGCCCACACTGTAACTAACTGCACTCCCTGAAGAAATAGTATCATATTTTTGTAGAAACGAAACAGTGATTCCAGAGAGAAGCAGACAGAGGGGTCTACAGTCTGTGTTTGAAGGATATATCCAGGATGTCAAACTGACTCAGCAGCAACAACAGGTTAAAAAGACAAAGATAGTTAGAAGCTAAAGCCAAACTATAGGCTACAGATCACAGTGTAAAAGTGAACCACCACATCAATGCTGATCGCCACAGAACACAGAACTTTATAATATCAATTTGGAGGCACTTTTATCTTTTATCACTGTTGTATTTGACATGGAGAAGCTTCTGTTTTCTAATTTTCTGTCCTTGAAAACAAATACAAACAAAAAAGTCATTATCTTCTCCGACAGTGTGTATTTACTGGTATTTCATTGTGTCAAAGGAAGGGCTTCCTCCTGTCTTTGTCATCAGTAATTGTGGTAATAGTTCTAAAAACTTTACTAGAATCTTATAGTACTGTATCCGCTCGGTCATTATCATGTCATCCTTGACCACCATGCAACACTGAGTTACTGTGTCTTGTATTGTTTTATGATGTAACTGTTACTTGCTCTATCTATAATCAATTTTTCTTGTCTTGTTTCGATTACAGTAAAAACCAGAACTCAACTGCCAAGCCATCCACTGCTGCCTCCACAACTAACTGATCACATTTTGTGGCACGTTTTGACATATCAGTGGCTTCATTTAAATTCATCAAACTGTGAATGACTGCAGGAGATGCTGTCCAGCTTTAAAAACTATGTTTGTAATCAAATTTTATACAATTCAGCATCTTAAGTTGAAGTTTTCTTTGATGCATTGGGCTTTTTTTTTAAGTTTTAGATGTTGATAAAATGTGAATATTAGCACAATAATGCTGTTTTAGTGCTTCCTCATATGCCTGAAGTACTGACTCTTGTTGTCATAGACTTTATCTGTGCTGTTTTAAGTATATAATGTGTTATCAGGGAATTCATTATTGCTGCATGGATACTCAGACTCTGAAATAAAAATGTTTTAAATGTGTTTATGTTGCCATATTAGTGTCAGAGCCCACAAATCTATACTGTGAATTCAATTCAATTTTAATAAGAACAAATAGAAGGTGCTGTCCTGTAACTTTGACTCTGTAATGTAAATCAAATGCCTCGATTATATTTGGGATAATGCTGTAACCTTTGACATGTTCATGTTGAATCCATGACTTGTCTTCTCATGACGAATAAAAATCATAGACACAAAGAATCTTTCAAAAAAATGACATGTTTATTGCCTACAGGAGGTGGAGAGAGTCGGGGCTGTGTGTGGAGAGATGATACAAGTGCTGTTGAGCATGTTTGGTTTCAACTGAGGTGTAACAGCTTTACATACTAAATACAGCTGTAGCCTTTGTAGAGGTCCTCCAGTCATGTCAATATGTTGAGACAAAAGAAGTGGCTTCCCCCAGGAGCCAGTGAGGTTCACAAAATGTTTGACCATCACTTTTTTTTTTTTGAATGAAAACCTCCGCTGTAACCCAAATGTCAGCTTTTTGGGGATCTAATTTTATAATTCCTGAAAAAGGCCGTGTTCAGACTGCCAGCCCATTTCTGTTTTTTAGAATATCCAGATTGATTTTTGATAGTCTGGACAGCAAATCCAATCTAAACTACATATCAGATTGTCTGAAATGCAATTCCAATCAGGTTTTTACAGATGCGTCAAAGCCCGGGTGCTCAAATCAGATTTCAAAGTGTCTCTTGCTTCACTCGCAACGCAACATCAAATCCAGAGTGAAGGAAGTGCTGAGCAGAATCCAATTTGCTTCTTGCATAGCACTATGGAAGAGTTCTGCACCGCAACTTGACTGTGTGATTGCTCGGAGGGCCAAATAATGGACCTCCATTTCTCATGCTTCCTTGTTAGTGACCTACGTACCTACAGCATCAGTACCTACATAGTACTGATGCCTACGTTGTGACCACAATAACCCATGCAGATAGGTTACTGATATCTGGACACACAAATCTGATCCGATCACTTGCAGATAACAGTATGAACAGTCTGTCTTAAAGATCTGGTTTAAGAGAAAATCTGATTTGCCTGCAGTCTGAAAAAAGCCAATATGTCACATTATGTTTTTATTTGCATTGTTTGTCTTTGTCTTTTCCTTGCAAAACACTTTACGACTTTGGCAAACAGTCTACGTACTCCAGTGATTTCACAAAAAGGATGGTCACAATCTCAGCAGCGAAGTCTTAGACATCCTGAATTTCAGTTCCTAGTTTGGGTCAAACTGCAAAAACACTGCATCCTAAAGTTTCCATACTGCTCTCTAAATTCGTTCTCCTTTCAAATCCTACGCATCTCTGTTAAATATTTCAAGTCTCTAATCACAAGCTTGGATAAACCCTGATGACATCCCTATTGCATAATCAGGGTTATTTTTTAAAACTTTTATAAGTAGTAGTACTCCTCCAAACAGGAAAACTTAACCTTATGTGTACGATCAGGGTTTTCCGTTGAGAAAAGTGCAACATAAATAATACGTTTATTATCATTTAAAAAGAAATGTGTCAATTCACAGAGGAGAATGTAATCTTTTAAAGTTTATGAAAGCATAAAAATTCCCCAAATTAGAGCAGGAGATCTTCATCCAAAATTGATGAAAGGTGCTGCAGATATTCTTATTTCTAAGTTCTATATATGTCACCAGTTTTAGTAAGGTTGTGATATATCTTGTAAGAAAGAAACTAATGAGGTAATTTGGTGCCTTTCACTGATTTTAAGTTTTTTTCTGGGGGATTCAGTTTCCACTGGGCCTTCATGACTTAAGAGACAAATCTTGACTTTCCATCTGCAGTGTGCAGCTTTAATTTTCAAAACAAAAGTAAGGAGAACTTCTACAAAGGATAGATCTGTATTTTTTTGTCAGAGGAAAACCACAAAGTCAGCACTGCCACCTACGTTAGACAAACTTCCACTCGTCCTCGCAGGCGAACAGTAACTTGTGTCGCTGCAGTTGTGCAGTTCTTGACATTTACTTGTCAGACACGACGCACACTTTGGCTTCCACAACCTGCTTCGTCTAAGTTTGGCAGCTCTCCACCACAAAGCTGCAAGTTTTCCTTCCAACCAAACCCTCACAGAGCTTCCTCTTGTCTGCGGCGGAGGCTGGTTGGACTGAAAACCAATCTGGTGAAGAGCTGCTTGTCATGAATCTGATAACAGAAACTTAACTCTGTTGTTACATAGAACAGGTTTGAGTGGAGCTCTTTAAAAATCCTCGAGAAATAATGTAGCACCGTCGTTGGTGACTGCTGGTGGCTTCACATGAATAAAATTTGCTGTATGTTGCTGAAAGGCAGCAACTTTAAAATACTTTTCCTAAGAATGCTCCAAGGAAATAGTTTGTTTAAAGAAAAAACAGCCTTGCATTCCTTTTTCTGATCACTCCTGGAATCGACAGGTGGCAATTGTAAATTTGAAGGAAGGACAGTCAAAGAAAGTTGTTTTCTTAACTGTCAAATAAAGTGATGGCGAAGACTTTTCAAGGTGTTTTGACACTGAAGATGCTGACGTTCCCCTTTATAGTCCAAATCTTTTGTTTTCTAATGGCCTCATTCCAACAATTTAAACAGTGAATTAACCTGTTTAGTTTTGTAATTTAACAAAGATGATTTACATGAATTTTGATGACACACCATGCATTTTAAAGGTTGTATCGACTCTGCTCAAATGTGCATCACCTCATTTTTATCACACTTATTTGGTGTGTTTCTGAATTCATATTCCACAGTATAATTTACAGGTTAATACACTGAGAATAAAACATTTATGCAGCATCCTTTAAGTTCATGTTTCCCAGTTTGGACGCAGCGGCCTGGCCTAATTGGAGGCGTCAAATTTGACATGTAAAAGCTGATAAAAAAAACAACAAACCCTTCATCCGAATGCTAAATGCTTTAACAGATAATCCTCATGCCACCAAAAATCTCATGTAGCGTATTTGTAAAATCAGCCTGAATTAACTTAAAAAAATAAACCATGGCCAGATATTCAACAACAGGATTTTTACATTCAGAAATCACATGCGATGATCGTCGTGATAATCCTGTGAAGTTTACAGCAAACTCTTTGCAGAGAAAAACTGCAATAACAAGTGAGAGTGTGCATCTTAGATATCTGGCAGAAATGATTTGTCCTTGATGTTATGGATACAAAAGAGCTGTTTGATTTAAAAAAACAAACAAACAAACAAACAAACAAAAAAAACAGAAACCAGTCTGAGGTGAGCAATGATTCCTTGTGATTTCATCCCCAGGAGTTGGTTCAGGAAGGACTGGAGGGATGAATTGATGGATGGATGAATGGATGGCTGGATGATGGCGCTGGGTTAATCTCTGAGCGTCTTGGTCTCATGGGCAGTGCTGCTGTTGGAGAAATTGTACAAACTAGGCACGTTGTTTGTAGAAAAAGTATGCAAGGTGCGCTCTACAGAGACAAAATTAACAGGGCAAATGCTTATAGGTAATGAAAGGTGGATATTATGAAAAATGTGGAAGAAGTGGCTGTGGATGTGGGGTGAAAGGGTGTGAAAGGGATCTGGAAAAACATTTTTTTGGGAAAACATCGAGTAGAAAGAGGCAGAAACCAAAGTAATTTTGATTAAGCATCATCTCAGAGCGTGAGGAGCTTTGGGCGGTCACTTAAGATGTGCACTGACGAAATAAAAGCCATCAAGACAAACTGCTTTTTAACCTAGAACATTTATCTTTTTTTCTCAAAAACTTGGTAATACTGAATTGTACAAAGTACCAATTGAAAGACTGCATGTTCGTCAGAGACAGAAAATGCCCGTAGTTCAAAAACAAAGTTGGACAGAGACCAGTTTTGTCTCCACAAGAGTATCAGAGACAGGTGGAGGTGGTATTCACATATGAGATCTTAGTGCACCGGGCAAAGAAAAAAAGTACAACACCAGGTACATCTTTGATTTGTGAGAAAAAATACGCCCCGTAATCGGAGAATGGTACATTCCCCTCACAGATGTGAAAGACGCCCCGTCATCAAAGGCAAATTTAATTTATGTACAGCTTGTTGTACAAAATCAGAAAACCCAGTGAGGTGAGTTTAGGAGTGAAGTATAGGCCTCAGAATGCTCACAAAGACAGACTTCATCAACTCCACCAGAACTGGAGGTGTATGCGTTAGCGCCAAATCATGTGCAAATGAAGCAAAGCAGATGCTGCCCGTCCAGGCCGGTTACACTGATCTGACTGCAGTTTAAAGCTGAGGTTACAGGGTGCCGTGTTGTGCTGACACCATTTATCCCGAAAATTATGGCTTTTCTTGTCAAATACTGAACAAAGCAAATGCTTCGACTAATTTAACTAATTTAATCTTAAAACGTCAGGATTTACTCGACACCACAGTGTGAAATGTGCCAGATATGTTAAACACTGTGAGTGCATGTGCAGGCAGCTGTAGTCCCCCTGCAGAGGAAGGGCTGGGTGTCAAACCTCATTATTTTATTTTGTACCAGTCTAAATGTGTCCGTTGCATCAACTATGGAGTGTTTTTTTTTTTTGTTTGTTTTTTGCTAATTCTTCCATCAGATTGTTCCTGATTTACCTTAAAGTTTTGCCAATTTTTGACTCCGAGTGATATTGTTTTTTTACAGGGTTCCCACAATCATGGAATACCTGGAAAAGTCTGGGAATTTCACAATCTCATTTTCTAGCCCTAAAAAAGTCATGGACTTGGTAAAAATCATTAATAGTTATGGGAAACTCATGGAATTTTGTGGTTTGTAATGCAGTTAATTGTTACTGTAATCATCCGGGGATAACCTTCCCATAACTTAACAGAGAATATGTTTACCATAAATGAGCCATTGATATACATCAATTTCGGGCTGCACGATGCATCCTTTCAGCATCAACATTGCGATGCGCAACAGTCGCATCGAAGGACGTGCAATGTCAAGTGAGGCAAATTAACTCAACATATTTGATGCTGGATACAAAGGGAAAACTTGCCCAGTTCTCATTTTCCATGACTTGCACCAGCCAAGCCTTCAGCTTTTGGATGTTACGTGTAACTGTGACATAGTGTGGCGGCGTTTCTTATGGGAAGCAAGACTCTCCTGCATGTGTGTGTAGAAAAGTATCGTAACCAGGCCAGCAAGTGCAGCAGACACAGTGAAGTGCAGTCAGTTTTGACACCCAGTCCTTCCCCTGCAGTCATTTATCCCATCATTGATACTTGAGTCTTACAATTAAACAAAATGTATTTAAAAAGTGTCTGAACCAAATTAATCTGAACACTTTTCGCACCTCCTGACAACTCAAAAATTTCACTAATTTAAACTTCCCAAGTTACTCTTTTTGGGAATGGAGAAAAAGTGCAGCAGCAGCAGTTTTATTTTTTTTAAAAATCACCAAGACGTGGGACTTCTACAACAACAACAACAACATATATGTATGTACGTACATACATTACCTGTGCTTTATAAAGGATTTTCAAACCAATAGCTTCCTGTTTGGTTTTGCTCTTACGACGCGACTCCGAGAGTCTTCGGTTTGAGAGGTACTGCTGGATGCATAGCATAGCCCTGAGTTACAACTTACATAAAGGGCTATTAGTTCTAATCATCTGACACAAATATACAAAGTCCACAGGAATCTGGCATTAAGAGGCTCCAACAACTGATTTTATAGTGAGCATTTGGTAAATACATTCGGCTCCTGGTCACGAATCATTGGCGGATTCTTCTCAGGAAGTTTTTATCTCTGATCTTATGATCGACAGATCATAAGTCACTCATTCTGGGGAGATTCTTTGGCCAGTCAGGTGAAGGGAAAACGGGACAAAACTCTTTTAAGACCTAAGGTGTTTGAAAGCACAACTTCAAAAGCTAAAAGTATAAAGCGCATTGTTGTTCAATGAACAAACAACAAATATATATTTAGTTTGTGTTTTTTTTTTCAAAGCAAGTCAAAGAGCAGGGGGCTTATTTGGCTGTGATGCTTATTAATATTTAGGATTTTAGCTCTCATTTGGCCTGAACTGATTGTTTTACAACTTCATTGTGCTGCAGGAAAATTACAAGTTGCATCTTTTAAACTACAGTGAGCACGACACCTCTGCAAAATATTTAGCCATGACCAAGAAGAGGTACGAGACTGGGATTATGGAAGAAAAAATCGTAGAGGCGAATGCAGCAGCTCAGTAGCATTCATGCAGCGACGTGAGGCGTCTTTCAGGTTGAGATTTGCTACCTGGCAAAAAGAATGCGTCAGCTGACATCCTGTTTAGGCAGCCTAATCCCAAATTATATGAAAATGTGATCCAGAAAAAGTTTCTTCAGTATTAGCAGTGCGTAGTGATTCACCGCCAGCTGTGACACGAGATGATTTTATATTCTAGTTCCCATTTGAAACACAATTTAGTGTTATCATGTCGTTACATTACTTTTAAAAACGCCCACTTGGTACTTTCTCACATTAAAAATTGTAGGTATTTCCTCCTTATTTAATTGAACTTTTTTTATTTTGTTGTTTTTCGGCTGATCCTAATTGAAAATATAGACGTGCATTTACAATAATATCTGATGTAAACAAACCTTTCACATCCTTGTAAACGTTCCTTGTAGTGTTACTCCTTTCATTAAAACACCTGTCAGTTTATTTGGGAGTGCGACTGTAACACAACGTAAATGTTGTGGTGCAGCATTAATATTATGTTGTGTTTTTACTCTATAAAGATTATTTCACAGCTGTTTGAAAATGTCAAAAGAAACCCGAATTAATTCAGCTAATCTGCTGACGTGTAGTTTATCACTAAAACGTTGATAGTATTAGGTTTGTTGTTGTAGGAGCAGAATCTACAAGCGGTTCTGATCATATGTAAGGCAAAAAAAAGAGAAGAAAAAACAGAAACTGACATTGGGGGTTACCATAGCAACCTCATCCCAAGCCCAACATTTGGTATCAAGCCTTTTCAAGGGGAGAAAAAATGTAATAAAACAAACATTTACAGTGTGCAAAAACACAAAAAGGAGCAACAAACGGGCGAATACTTCACTCCTTTTGGGGAAGGTGTGTCTCAGGGTTGGAAGGTCGGATGGTGTCTGAGTTTTATCATGATTGGTAAACTGTACAGGGTCCTGTATAAAGCTGGAGGGGGGGGAGGGAAGGACAGTGTTTTGAAGGTTGGCGGGGCTCTCTCTGGCTCCACTACCTGTGGACTGGCAGGTGCAGCCCGTTGAGGGGGTTGAGCGAGTGGGGCGGGGGAGGGTGCAGCTCCAGCTGGGCCAGCAGGGAGAAGTGGTCCGAGGGGACGTGGGGGTGGGGGCAGCCGGTGATGTTGTTGTCGATGAGCCACTGGCTGTCCAGCGGTCCCAGCAGGCCCAGGACACTCATGTGGGTCTTGGAGAAGAAGATGTAGTCGATAACGCCCTGCAGACACAAAGATATCAATTCAGAGGTGGTCACCCAACTTTAATATGAGTTATGAAGGAAATGTGTCCATAAACTGGGACTTAAGACTTCGTTCTTTATCAGACAAGACTTTTTTTGTATTTCACAGTGCCTTTAATGCAAACACAATATGGTAAACTTTCCAAATGCATTCTTATATGTTGTCCTGAAGGAAAAGTTTGACCTGGGACTAAAACCTTAGATTGAAACGTGGGTTTTTGAGGCCTGACAAGTGTCTCTTTGACTTAGTTACATATGCGTTTATTTGCATATGTCGCTGAGAATTAGACGGTAAGATTGATACCACTCAGATTTTTTTAAGGTATCTCTTGGGGCTATATTGCCTTTATCTGATGGGACAGCTGTAGCGTGAATGATGTGTAGCAAAGAGTCGTGGTTTGGAACCCGAACCTGCAGCCGCTGTGGAAAGGACACAGCCCTTGTATATGAGGCACCTGCTCCATGGCGTGAGCTAGTGGGCGCCCCACCACTTAGATTTATGAATGGTAAACATGAAGCTGTAGCCAGGAGACTGTTAGCTTAGAACAAAGACTGGAAACAAGGGTAAAAAGCTAGCCTGGCACGCAAACCCAAGTGATTTGCCGTTTCAACACGTAATGTTTTATGTCTCCGGGTCGGAGACAAAATGGCACAAACGTCAACTCAAAAATTAACATGCTATTTATGACAAAACGTCACATAAATAATCTAATAGGATTCAGTGATGACATTTTATATCCAAAAGGTCAAAGGTCAGCTTGACTGAGACATTATGATGTTCTGAAAAAAAAAAAAAAAAAAAGTTTCTGGCCATTATTCAATGTCATATCTCAGGGACAGAAGGGGAGACATTTGGTCAGATACTGAAGTGGTGACTCCTTGAAACTGTGCTGATTGTTTAGCTCTGGGTTGAAGATGCGTGTAAAGCATCTATGTTTTACAATTTGTAGCTTCCTTGCAGCAACATCCATATTTTCAAGTATTGATCTCAGAGGCATACAACCACAAGGCGGCAATTCTAATAGTATTTATTAAACAAGCAAGATATAACATGTTAATGTGTGACCTTTAGAGGTGCTCTTATGCAGATTTTACAGGCAAGAAGTGTCCCCTGTTTCCAGTCTTCATGCTAAGCTAAGCTAACCTCTTCCTGGCTGTAGCGTCACTTTCTAGCATACAGAGATGAGAATGGTATTAATCTTTCCATCCACCCTACCCTAATGTCACTCCTGTTGGGAAACTCTTCGTGTCATCTGATGTGATTCTTTATCTTATGGAATGATTCCAAAATAAAAGGTCACAGGTGGGATAGATGCTTCAATTTGCCTTCTTCAGTACTTTTCTTAAAGAAATCTTGCAAAAAAAAATCCGACATACTCAGTTTTTATGACTAGATTTTAGTTTCAGAAAAATAAATGCTATAAATGATCTCCTTTGGCCAAATAAACACATGCACTGAGAAGTGACTGAGTCTAGCAGCTGGACTTAAAAGTTTTCAACAACTACATATTTATTATCGAAAATGGACAGTTTTGGGGGAAAAAAAGAGAATATTTTGCATATGGGAAGGGTTGATGTTTTCGAGAAGGAAAAACCTCTCAAACCTAAAAGGTCATCCACTTGCCTGCAAAGTCATTTTAATCTACGCACAGATAAAATTGCTTCATGACGCAAAAGTTGACTGTTTCCAAACCAAAAAAACCCGAAGTCCATAAAAACACTTTGGTTGGTGAAAGCTAATTTATTCTGCCTCTCTTATCATTCATTTTTCATTTTAATTTTCTAATAATTAATTATGTACTGAAATAAACAGAAACTCAGTGAAGATGCATCTAAAGACAGTAACATAAGATACTGCAAAGAAAAATGAACTTCTACACAACACAGGGATTCTTTAGTTGTTCTGAAAGGTGCCAAAAAATATATCTTCAGGATCTGTATCACAGAGATAAGCTCAATGTTTTTGTGAGACGTGTGCGTGTTAAGAGTGTGTGAAAAGGGAAATCAATGACTTCTGACGTACAAAAAAAAGGAGGAAAAACTGCCTGCATGACTCACTAGAAACCAGAGCAGAGACCACAAGACTTATCAAAACAAATACTGACATGTGCTTTACCACCAACGCATCTGTAAAAAAGCGTAGAACAGTTGTGCTCTGTTGTTTCGAACCCTCTACAGACGCGATAACATTCATGGTTTTCCATTCTCACTGGGATCTCCCATCACAAAAACAGTCATAGTGATATTAAACATTCCACATACTGCATGTGAACCTGCCATATCGAAAATACTGTATCACATCAGCTAGTTTCGTGTTTGCACTCACTGAGCCTGTGCTGTGTGACCGTCCATTATGTTGCCTAATGGAAAGACGTCCCATTGCAATAGCATGTGATCTAGAGGGCTAAATACAATGGCTAAGAGCAAAGCACACCTAAAGAACTTTGTGATCACAATGTACAAGTTACGTGAAATGCACTGCGGACTTGAAGAGAACAGAAACAGAGAGAGGTTAAGAGGTTCTTACCTTAAAGTCATATGTGTAGTTGGTGTAAGGCATTAGATTGCTGTCGTAGGCGCTCTTCAGCTGGAAGCTGTGTGTGATGCTCCCATCTGAGTTGCCATTCTTGCCATTCTTGCCGTTGCAGCTGAAGTTGGTCAGACATTCATTGTAGCGTAACTCCTTGAAGTCCTTGTGGTTCTCGGCCACTCCTCCGTTGCTCAGGTATTCCACCACACCTGGATAATACAGAAGGTGAAATGTTTATCCTCAAGCTCGGCGCATGAATCCAGAATATCCCTCTCATTTTATAAAACAATACGAAACTACATTTGCAGCAACATAAATTAAAGAAGACTAAGTGATTGAGTGCGAGACTAAAACAAAGTCCCTGAAAAGTGAGACAGTCCTACCGGAGTCGGGCAGCGAGTTGAGGTCAGCACACAGGACGATGGGGATGGAGGACGGGTCGGAGGTCGGCGAACCGGTCGCCATGGAGCCCGAGGCCCTCTCAGCGATGCTCTTCAGCTCCGACAGGAACATCATGGTTTGAATCAACTTGACGTCCGAGTACTCAGGGTCCCAGTGCATGTGGGCGTTGGCCACCAGGATCAGCTGCCTCTCCTGTGTTGGCTTCATGCCTGAAGACAGAGAAGAGGAAACTGGATTATGAAACAGATCCGCAGCTAATGCAAAATAATGTTTAGGTGAGATGAGAGAAATCTCAAAAGGGATTATAAATATGTCAAAGCATTAAAGTAGAAATCTGGAAAAGGCAACAAACTCAACAGAATTTGAAAATACAGCCTCCTCCTGCAGCTCTCCCCTCTCTGTCCTAAGCCCCTCCCGCCAGACGACCATGGGCATATGCACTCACTTCATATAGTGACCCAGTGTTTCCCAAACATTGAATTATTTAATCCTATTTCACTGTAAAGTTTCACACAGCTCATTCACTCTCGCCCTGCTTTCTCTCTGCTTATCAGACCAAAAAAAGAGAGAAGAATTAGCGACTAGCCATCCCACAGTCTGTCCATCCCATTCCCCACCACTGTGGACCGCTTCTCTAGTAAGAGAGCAGGCAGCAGGTTGGAGGACTGATCTTTGGTCGGTGGCTGTAGTGGCTTTGTTTTCGACCATGGCAAACCCCCCAGCGGAGGGTGTCGCAGCAGGCATGTGGCCAGCAGCAGCAACAGCATCTGTCTCCCTTTTTTGGGTTGCTTTGCAGTGTAGCCAGTTACTGCCAATGCTGGAATAGAAACCTTCTCTGCAGTACTGTCTGCCATTAAATCAGGTTTTCAGCATGTGCATCTGCAAATAGGAACGCCCTTTCTCTAAAATGACCCCTGATTAGCCAAAGTCTCCCATCATGGCCTTTATCCCTTTTCAACAGTCATGGGCTGGCTTGGCTTGGTTTAGGCCGTCAGTCCAGCACAGCAGGGATTTACATTTCCAATATAGCAGGGTCATCAACATCTCACTGTTTCTGCTTTTAGTCTTCCTCCCTGCTGTATTATGAGACTTGCCTTTAAAGAAGAAAAGCCACTAACAAAGTTCCACAATTCAGTGATAAACGCATTTCATTTACTTTACATTCTTCGTAAAAAAGGTCCCCCGTTATTTTGTTGTTTGTTTTTATTGTGAAGCAGCAAAATAAGGAAATGTTGAGTTTTTTTAACAGCATTTTCCCACAACTTCTGATGGTGAACATAAACCGTGAAATAAAGCAGATATCTAAAGTAAAAACAGGACGCAGGAAAGAAACTAAACTCCAAACCACAGTGATTCAGTTAGAAGCTACAGACGTACTGAGAGCTGAACACAGAGACAACAGACACAGGTTGGCGAGACATCACCATGACCTGCTTGAGGGCGGGCAGCCCAGCTTTTGGACCTACTCTGGAAAAGGTCTTTGGTGCAGTTCGTCGTGGCACAGTGTGTCTAAAGTGATAATGGAAACGCAAAGTGGCGCAGCATGGCTTGACTCGGTGCAACCAAAAGTGACAGTGGAAAGGCCCTTTAGATTCTCTAAAGTCTGAAAGCAGCTAAGAGGAGGTGCAGATGTCTAGTTTTCTCTCAGTCCTCTTGAATCACAATATGTAGTTTATTATGGGATTTTGCCCAATAATGCCAAAATTAAACTGCTTACCTCAGCTTCATATACAATAAAAAAACTTTATAAAGACTGAAAAGGGACAGTTAATCCCCACAAAACTCCCAAATGAAACCTCAACACAGTTGACTTCTGGTCACAGAAAAACACAGAGCGCTGATGCAACTTTAGAAACATCTGAAGTGCTGAGACACTAAAATAAAAGAATAAGAGGGAAGAGACGGAATTACAGGAAGTGAGTGAAAAAGAAATAAACCACAAACAGGGAAGTTATACTGTACACAAACAGTCCCTGGTATTAAAAACATGGAGCGATACCGTCCTGCATGTCAGTCACTGCAAAGTTTAATAAATTAATAAACACTAATCATGTACAAAGTTTAAACCACAACAGAACAGACTCATGAAACAGATGCTACCTGAGCAGGATCAGAAATACTCTCTACACTAACTTATATGTAACAGACTAACTTTCTAAATAAAGTCAGTAGTGACACCTTGTGGCAAAAAGAAATTACTGCAGGTAAACTTTTACTCATCTTACTATATATTCTTACTATATAATGACCAAAACTCTGTCTGTGAGTCTGTTCCATGTTTTTCTCCTCACTGACTTGGTCAATCCATGTGAAATTTGGCACAGTGGTAGAGGGTCATGGGA
>NC_065513.1:41486160-41540691 GCF_006386435.1 Epinephelus moara | reverse complement strand
CACATAATCTGAGGGGACCCCTCTATTATTGACCCCATCAAACAAAATGGGGGCGCTAGAGAGCTCATTTTTAAAAATTAGAAATTTAACTCTAATTGGCAACTGGGTGGCGCTATAACAACAGAAAAATGCTTCAAAATGGCTAAAATGCGACCGATCGCTGTGGCTCCCCCTGTGGACCAATGTTGTTGTTGTTTTCTAATTTTTGGTATGACTAAGTCATGGTATGGTATGCTGTACTCAGTGGGTATGGACTAGTTCATAAATAATTTGAATTATTAATTACAAGCTGACTGCAGTTTTATTGAATTATGTTTGGCTACACTACAACCATGGATCCATGTACACTCATGATAACACTGTAAACTTGAGTTACAAATGTGTGTGGGCAAATTCACAGTAAATACAATATTGACCAGGTTGATCATACATCTGTGCCCTGGCTAAATTGATTTTTTAACAGAAAAGTATTTTGATAATTGATTAATCATCAAGTCATTTATCAGCTTTTTGCTGCCTTTTTTCTGTTATATTATTAAATATCTTTGGGTAGTGAACTGCTGATTTGACAAAACAAGCAATGAGACATCAGCTTGTGCCTTTTGACTCCTTTCTGACATGTTACAAACTAAACGGTTAATTTAAAACAAGTTACACGTATGTTTTTGGGAAGCTGGAACATTGTAGCCCCTTATTGACCGCAGAAACTTTCCCCAGGATCTAGGAAGCTTTTGAAGAGCTCAGTGTTTCGACCACAAGGACCAGGGTCTAAATTAAGTTGTGGGGACATTATTTTCCCCCCAAAAAGTCCCTGATCGGGGGGTTTTGACTGAAAGTACAGGAACTTCCAGGTTGGGGTTTTGGGGGATGACCATCGTTGGATTGATAAAACACACAACGCTGCTGCTTCAACTTGTACTGCTCAAGTCAAAACAAGAAAGTGTTTTAGTATCGATTTAGGCCAATTTTAGGACAAGGGGGTAACATTTCTCTTTGTTTGATAACTTTACGAATAAAGTTAGTCTTTGTTGTGAACTTCCAGACTCATTTTCAAAAAGACAGACAAAAAAAGAGATCGTGGCAGCGAACTGAGAGCACCGATCGAGCACTGCGGTGCCGTGAGAAAACCAGAGACTGAGAGAAATGAAATATTATTTTCTGATTGTTTCATGGT
This sequence comes from Epinephelus moara, assembly GCF_006386435.1. Lineage (NCBI taxonomy): Eukaryota > Metazoa > Chordata > Actinopteri > Perciformes > Serranidae > Epinephelus > Epinephelus moara. The sequence goes on along the minus strand of NC_065513.1, from coordinate 41,539,517 downwards.
GGTTTTGCTTTAAAGCACAAACAAATAACCATCAAACACTCAACAGAGGATTTACCGTGGGGACTGAGTTTCATTTCCTTCCCCTGCATTTAATTAATTACATCCAGCTTGCAGCAGTGTGATGCAGCAGTAAATGTCACTGCAGTGAGACAAAACCCAAGGTGTGTTTTTTTCCAATGTGTTGTTCTTTTTTTGTAGATGAAATGGGTGTGTTCACCCCTGCAACTACCAGCAGCCCTCGTCCTGTCATGCTGCTTTTTCATGCGGCAGTGGACTACTTTGCCTAATCCTAACAGGTCTTTAGACTGTATTGAAAACATAGATAACAATGGGATGAATGAACCTTTTAGTTCCTTGAAAAGTTGTGCCTTAAACTAAAGGTCCTGGGAACTTTGGGTAGAAATGCAATTTTTGAGGCCTGAAAATCGTCATCTTACGGCACAACAACAACAACAAGGGATTGTAACATTACACGCTCTGTTTTCTGTTCTGAAGATGTTCTTACCACTGGAGAACATGTCCTTGTTGACCTCGAGCAGAACGGCCACCCCGATGTTGTCTTTGGTCATCACTCTGTTCAGCATGACCTCTGAGCCCTCAGAGTTGGCCATGGCCACCTGGTTGAACTCCACAGTGTGTTTTTGGACCAAAGTAAACCTGCACAAACATCAACAAGGCAGCATAAATATCCACGGAGGACTTCGGAAACTCGCATTAATTTTCAGATGTGGGATGTCCCTGCCTTACTACATACACAGCCATTCAAAGGTTCGGAATCACCTGTACTATTAATATTTTTTGACTTCCTTTATAAGTAAACCATTTAACATATATAAAACAGTATCTTTGACACTCCAAATATATTATTTATATTTGAAATGGTTTGGACCCCAGAAGAAGAAGAATCAAATGATTTAGACTTCCATTTAGGCAACAGCCCTTTTTATACAGAGATTGCGCTACAGATTCACTATGAAAGTCCCTTCTTTGTGCTGCCTTTGTATTTTTATGTAGAACCAAACAACGGCAGCATCATACAACATCAGACTGTGATTTTAGACATTATGCCAGCATCCTGGAAACAGAGGCCTAATGGGCGTAGCATGTAACACAACATCGCTGGCCTCTAGTGTGACATATAACATATGGGTCAGCAACGCTTTATAAACAGTAACAGTGGCTTTAACATGGCAATAACAATCATTACTGTCCCTGTTATATGGCGACTGATTTCGTCCTCTGCTCAGAGGGTAAAGAGCCCCCCGGATTTCATTGTTTTTCCCAATTGCAGACATTTTTTGCTGCTGTTCTTTTTCTTTGAGTTAGCTGCTAACTGCTATCAGCTGCTTTTTAAATCTTCCAGGAGAGGGGCACACACATAACACATCAACAACACATCAACACAGACGTCGTTTTAGTATTGCTACTACCTCCACTGCCGGCTTAAAGGGGAGCCAATTCCGTCCCCTCATTCAGCCAATGACCCCTTTATACAAAACAGCAAGATGGAATATTGGCGTAAAAGTCCTGCCTTGAAAGGGGCTACTTTTGTAATCATTTCTTCCTCCAGATACCCTTTGATTTTGAATTTGTTTTTCAGTCCAGAAAATCGTTAATGTCCTTCGATCATTACTGAACCACGACTGTGCAACTGGGCCCTTAATATTGAGGATCAGCTACAACAGTGCTAACCCTGAACTAACCTTCTGTGCCTATTGTGAAGTTTGAAGAAGAGCTTTGCTAAAGAAGAACATTGCCTGTTAATTCCAGCTTGTTCAAGGCATTATTGGGCATCTGACACTGAAACAGGATCCTGTTCCTAATTAAATCTGCACATATTTTGATGCTAAGCTTCCAGTTTCTTTAACCAATGACTGCCGATTTCTTCTGTTCTTATTCAGGTGTTGGTCAGAGGGATCTTTGTGTCTTTCAGTTGTCAGTCTGGTTGAACCACTGTACAGCGTTTTGTTCTCCATGTACAAAATAAACCCTTCATATAACATATTTGTTGAACCTAAAGGCCATTCAAACACATAGAGCAGTCCTCTCAGACACCTGACTGGACCCAATCAGGCTTTTGTGGCAAGATACAGAAACTTTTCAACTGTGGTGTACAAACATGGTCAGAGTCTGTTTCAAATTAACTTCTGAAGCTTCAACCTCTAAAAATCACCTTCGAAAACATTCTAGGATTTCCAACAAAAACCTACAAATCTGCAACTGTATTCAATAAATCTTGTTCTGCAAAGCTCTTAAACTCACTTCTCGGTCTTGAAGAACACAGCGCAGCCGTCCACGTGTTTCCTCTCCTGTTCAGAAACCAGTTTGGCACGAGACTTTGGGCAGAAGTAGCCGTCGTAGCCGCGCTCCTTTAGTGTTTCCAGAAACATAGTGTAGTACTGCTCTGTCTCCACCTCCTGCAGACACACAGGGCAAGAAATGTCACCTAAAAGAGTCATTAAGAGTCATACAATGGTGTGCCTGAAGGAGTAAGCCTTAGCCACATATAAATGGCAAACATTTCCCTGATCCAGATGAGTTCGCTCCGTCCTAAAGATGCCTTTCCATAAAAAATAAACGAAAGAAAAACCCTCTCTGGAATTTTAAAATGATATTAGTAGGAAAACAAACACACTTTCCAGTGCTGAGGACGGTTTATCAGTCATGTCTGCCTCTTTATCTACTAGACAATGACTTAATTGTGTTGAAGGGCAGTGGTTGGTGACTCTGGAGGAGTTGATAGCAGCGGAGTACAGTCTGATAATTACAGCACAGACGAGAGTGAAAGGCTCAATAAACCTGCTGAAACTGTTCCTTGCTCGAATCAGAAGTCAGTGTGTGGACAGATGGTGGGTAGAAACCTTCTTCTCGTGAAAGGTCACAAGTGAGCTAGAGCAAGACTGTAAACTGTTACAATCATAGAAAATCCACAGCCAGAGGAAAGCAGGTACATTTTGGCTGTGCGTAGTAAGTTTATCTCTTTATTTCAAATCCTGAGAGAACACCAAACAGTCTCTCTATTCTATGAAGTTATTAGATACGTATGGATCCTGTGCAGTCAACCACTTTGGTCCAGACTGAAATATCTAAACAGCTATTAGATGGATTGTCATCAAGGAGCCTCTCGTTTACCTGCAGGCTGATGATGTCAGCGTCACAGCTGGTGATTTCCTCCATGATGCCTTTCTTCCGGTACTCCCAGTTGAGGGCCCAGGATGGACAGTAGCCGTACAGCTGTCGCGTGGCGTACTTGTCGCACAGCACGTTGTAGCACATGACTGTGAACACGGCTGCGGAAAAATACAAAAGGATTATTGTTAAGATCCATTTGGCTATAAATTTATTCCTCTGACATTTGCTGCCCTGCGTGGACAGACATTTATTGATACACAAATTATTTTGTGCTGGATGGAACTGGACATAAGTCTTATTCAACACACTCCTCCTCATTATATGATTTCATTTTAAACCTGTGCACCTACAGTATGACATAAGGAAGATATGACTCTCCGAAAGCAAAAAAATTGAAGTCTTATTAAAGAAAAAAAAAACTTTGTTTTATTTACTAAACCATTTCTGACCTTGAGAAAAGATGAGCAGTGCCTTTCCTTTGTCATCACATCAAACAGCTTTTGGGTCAACTTGTGTTAAATGGGGTTGTGAGTGAGTTTCAGATCTACTTGGCAACTAAAAGAAACTCTACACTCTCTTACTGCTTCAACAGTGTTACTATCTCCACCAGACATAAGCCTGGAGGGGATCATGTGTTTGGTTACGTGTGTGTGTGTGTGTGTGTGTGTGTGTGTGTCTGTGTCTGTGTCTGTGTCTATCTGCCTGATATTCTGAGTGTACATCTATGACTGTATGCTCAAGAACGTGCAGTGATTCAATTGTTGAAAAACTTGTTTTATTGCCTGTTTTATACCGCCACTGACTGCTGACTCATCACTTCTCTGAACCGGCTGGTAGGGGCAGTAGGTTTTCCGGTAATCAGCTTGTCTAAAAACAAGCTTTAACTTGTCTGTTACAGGCCACATTTTGGTCTTCGTTGTGTCTCTTTCCAGAAATAATGACCGGTTACTGAAGATAATCCACAGACATGGTTTAAAACAGTGTCATGTAGGGAATATTTCCTTTCTACCGGTCTACACCCACCAACTGTATAACAGTACAGAAGGAAGCGTGTCTCTACTCGTGGATGAGAGGCTCGTGCTCGTGACAGCCTGAGATGTAAACATGAATGGCATCCTCGGCTGAGCTGTAACCTTAGCTAGCTCAGGGGTGCTACGTGAGCTACCAGTAAATGCACACTTCTTTCTGTGTGGTGATACAGTTGGTGGGTGTAGAGCCTTGGTCATCTTCCAACAAGCCTTACCTGTAACATACTAGGTAAGGCTTGTTGTTTTTAGTCGAGCCGATTGCTGGAAAACTTCCTGCCCCTACTGGCCGGTTAAGAGAACTGAGGAATCAGCGGTCAATGATGGTATAGAACAGTCATTAAAACAGGTTTTTCAACAACTGTGAATCACTGCAAGCACAAGAAGTTCTTGAACATACAGTCTTAGATGTACACACAAAATATTAGGCTAATGGGTCCAATAGTTTTTGAGAGTAGCTGCAGACAGATACGCCTGGTGGAGACCATAACACTTAAGCCCCATTTCCACCGAGCAGTATGGAAAAGTACAGTTCGGTTTGGTGTGCTTTTTTCCCCGTTTCCGCTATAAAAAGTTGTGGATGGTACCAACAGAACCGTTCTGTATCATCCCCAATTTTGGTCCCCCCTCTGTTGGGGTACCTAGCACACAGATCCGGTACTAAAAGGTGGAGCTGTGAACGCTGCAGTCCGTAGAGCCATGTAATGTAGAGCCATTGCTGTTAAGTTTTTCAGAAATCTATATTTTTGGTGCTTTGAACACCACAAGCTGAGTGCTGTCTAGTTCCATTATACTGGAGAGAAGGCAGACATCTCTACGGCTGATATCTCCAACACTCGGCATCTCACACCAAAAAAGTCTTGTTTGATAAATAGCACTACACGTGAGAGGAAAAATATGTATTTTTGATTTTGGGGTGATCTGGTCCTTTAAGCTGATGAAATAAGTGAATTTTTGTGTAAAATCTAGGCTGCTGCAGCTTTTAAAAAAATAAAAGAAAGACCCTTCTGAACGTACCTGTGGAACTCATTTGGTCTCGCTCTTTCAGAGTGATCCAAGGTCTTTGGGGGAGCTGCTCTGGGTGCACTGCAAAACAGGGCGGAGGCAGGGGCAAATTAGGGACAAGCGCTCAATGGCCCGTGACAAACACAATGGTACACCTGCTACGACACACCTGTGCTGCTCCAGTTTACAATAAACTGCCCTTTAATCATGCATGAGTTCCAATAAAATGGTTGTGTGGTAACGTGAAGCCGCCGAGCCATTCACCTGCTAGATTGTCGAGCATGTAGTTCAAAAGCTTTCTGGTTCCGTCCGGCTCCTGGTACAGATTGAGGATGTCTTGGGACAAAGGGTTTCCTGCAAAACAACCATGAAATGACTTACATGGTTAATTTGCCAGCCACTTTAATTTAATTTAAGTTATATTATTGAGCCAAACTTTTAGTAATAATAAAAAAAACAGGACTCACCTTTAAGCCCCAAGGTTTGTAACTGGAAAAGCCTCCCAAGTTCATAAGGCAGAACTCGTAAAAGATTGTTGTTTAAAAGCAATTCCCTGCAAGAAAACGGGAGAAAAAAATATCAGCATTGTGTCTTTCCCAAACTTTATTTTTACAACATAGTAATTCCTTGTCATCAGTGTATTTTCACTGGTGTCACAACATCGACCATGTCGTCCTTTGTTGTCACTTCAATTAAGTCTTCCAGTCAAAACGTGTCTTCACTTGTCATCTTTGTTTTTTTGTTTGTCAGTTTTGAGATGCTTTTCTGAGCCCTGCGGGATAACTACTCACACACCCACACATTTCATAATCTTGCTCTTTCTTCTGAGTGTTTTGATCGCTGTGTTTTAATCGTCAAGTTTTTTAATCACTTCTCTTCTGTGCTTTCGGATCGTGTGGCACGTAATCCTTTGAATGAATCCAAAGAACCATTTATTCTTTGAGACAAAATATACACTGTTGAAGTGGAGTGAAAGCTTTGTGAAAAATGAAGTCATTAGCAAGATTCAATCCTTTGTGTAAGTCAACAAATGTCAGTAGATATGCTGAGTGGAAGCTTGGGTACTTTGTTTGTGTAAAGAATTACCCAAACACTGCAGACTTACAAAGCAGAGGCCTCTTATTCATTGAGATATTATTTATTACATTACAACATACACACATCACATCTGAAATTCGTATCTGGTCTAAAAGGTTAGACGCTACTGTCACTATTTTCAATTAAAGCTGCATTTAACCAAAAACAAAATCAACAGTATAATTTAGGCTTGTGCCGATTGGATCAGACCATATATCAACGATTGAAGGGATGATCGATGATTGATTTTTCCTATGTCAAAGTTGAGGCAACTAATCAGAAGTAAGATGCTATAAAAATAATCTCTAGACTCTGTGCCCTACTGTGCACATTAAGATGTTTCTGGTGGAGCAGCACATCCGCCAGCTGAGCCCCGTTAATCAGCACGAGTGACAAGTGAATTTTAAATCCTTGATTACAAAACAGTTTGCCATCTCTTTGCCAGGGATCTGACACCCTGCTTCTTCGTTCTGCCTGCTCACCAAAACTTTGCTTTGATGGGAGTAGTTATGGATATGGTTTTGTACAAATCACCTCATAACCTGGTGATCGGATCGTCTATGGATGATATGAAAATGTTAGCGGTTTCCCAACGCTAGTGTGATTACAGAGTGGGTTCGATTTAAAGGCGGCCACATATTTAAAGGATAAGTTTTTCAAGTCTGTCCTAAAACAGTGACAATTCCTCCAGTTCATTCTGGCCAATAATGTCTGGTTCACACTATACACCTTAAGCCCTGATTGCTTGCTAACAGCAGACAAAAGCCCCACATCAGAGGCATCTCAGTGTTGGCTCGGCGCTTGCGAATTGGTGCTCGAGCGCTCCAGACACTCCAGATATCAGCAGGCTAAATATCTGGACCTGTCCTTGACCTGGTCGTGAGCCACAGCCAAAGAGAGCTCACGACACGGGTTGAGGACAGAGACAAGCTGTGTCTTTGCATTCCAAGATGAGTGTGTGTTTGAGAGGGACAGTGAAGAAGTAACAGTGAGACGGGACGAGAGGGTGGAAGGTGGACTATTGCACCTAATGTTTCTGTAAATTGTCAGCCTCATAACTTTTCTTGTCGTCACTTTTTGACTTAGATATTTTCGAGTAAGCCCCCCTGAGTTGTGTTTTGACCGCTGCATCATATGACATCAGGGATTCCTCCAGTGAAAGATCTTGTGTGTGTCGCCGGTCGCCAGTCAGTCATGTGGTGTAAAAACCACAACGACTTCAAGACTCAAATGTAGTTCCAGAAATGTTCCTATTTTACACCATAAATCCCTGCTGTAATGTAAAATTATATACTGTAAAAAAGATTTTATTCTTATCTTAAGTCATATCACAGAATATTCAACCACTCTCTGAAGATCTGTGACAAAGTGTAACAGTAAGTTAATTTTTCTCTCCATATTTAAGAAGCCTGTTTTGTGTATCCAAGATAAACTGTCTCACAATGTCCCTGAAATACCTACAGGTATGTCTCCTGAATGGGCCCGACCTACCTGAGAGAGACCATGTTGCCCAGTTCGGCGGGCAGGCTGCGGAGCTTATTGGACGACAGGTTCAGGTAGACCAGGTTGGGCAGCTTGGCGATGTCTGGCGGGATGCGGCTCAGGTTGTTGTCGTTGATGTGCAGTGCCGTCAGGTGGGTAAGCGTCCATAACGAGCTGCTCAGACTCCTCACCCGTCCTGCGTCGAGACAGACACAGTAACAGCAGAGTGTTTGTAAAAAGGACATCACCTCCAGAACTCATTAAGAAAACACTCATTTTAAATCTGAGGAAAGAAAACAGACTGTTTCCTTTTAGATAGTTTTAATTTTACACCCTTTTCATGCCAAAACAAGAACTGGACTCAGTTTTCAGCTGAAATATAATTCTTTGTCAGGGCAGAAAACCACATGAATCAGTATCAAGACCATCATGTGACACTAAAAGTAGACTGGTGGACTCCAGCAGAGCACTGGTAGAGAACTCTGTGACCCATTACTACACTTTAATTTTAAAACTTTACAAAATAAAACAACTGAATCAAACCACAAAAGATAAATAATTTCTAAATTGTTCTTCTGTAGCTTCTGTCAAAAAGAAACCTCCATCACTTCAGAGGTGAATGCCACTGACTAACCCGTATCTAACGTATAGATAAAACTTCAGATAACATAAAACAGAAACCTGATTTGCTTGTTTATTATTAACTTTTGACCAGCCAGGGAGAGTCTGTTAACCATTAATACTCTGTCTTTCAGTTTCATATTCAGCTGTGAACATTCAACCTGAGACGCCCTGTGATTCTGTTTAAAGTTGTTAGTTGACATCTGAGGTTTTGGGATGAAAAGAATTTTAATTACGCTGTTCACAGATCTCCATGATCTTATCTTAGAGTCCTTATAGCTGCAACACATAATTATTTTTATCATTGATTCATCTGCTGAATGTTTCTTGATTAACCAATTAATGATTTGGTCTCTAACTATACAAAGAAGATATTTTTGGCAGATGTATAAATGAGGAAAAGTTGTGTTAGGGGAGCACATATTTATTTTCTAATACTGGGTGGTTCTTGGACTGTAAATAAACTGGGTTTATTACTTATTTATTTAATTGGGTGGTAAATAGACTGGGGATGGTTGTATATTAGCTGTAAATAAATTTAGGGATTTGTTGAAATAATTTGAGTTAAAAGAAGGAATGTAAAAAAGGGGTCGGGACATATAAGCTTTACTTCTACCAACTCCTTTTCAGACACTGTTGTCTTTGTTTTGTTTGTTTTTTTATTGTGTTTTTTTTTATATTTTTGGTTGAAATAAAGTCATTCATTCATTCAAAAATATCACAAATATGTAAAATAATTACCTAGAACCCGAGGCATTTTACTTACAAATCACAAACCATTATATTATATTTTGGGGGGGAGTTTTGCTCTTATTTGATAGGCGAGTTATAGCATGAAGTGGGGAGAGAGAGGGGAGGGCATGCAGGGCCAGGGAGTCGAGCCTGTGGCCGCTGCGGCAAGGACACAGCCTTTGTACACGTGGCGCCTGCTCTACCAGGTGAGCTAGTGGGCGCCTCTTAAATAGTTTTGTGTTGATTAATCTGCAACATCCAAAATAAGAAACAGCTCAGCTTTAGTTTGCACAAACAGTACAGTTTGAGGGAGATTAAAAAATGTCAGGAAGCAACACACCGAGAAAAATACTGGGAACTCATTTGACATTCTGCTCAATCTCACAGATTAAAACCACGACTCCGCTACATTTTTAAATGTTTGCTTTCCAAGGACTGAAAAACTGGACCGGATATCAGAGACCAGAATGAAGCCACCTTTTTCTTGATGTTCTTATATTGCAAAAAAAAAGGTAGTGGTTTTCAATTCTGGGCTCTGCTGGGTTTCACTCCTATCAGTTTCGGTACAGATTCACACCTGAGCTTCAAGGCCTCAACTGGGATATTTTTCATAGAAGCAGACACAGAGGGAGTTTGTCAGACTGACCAGAAATCTCGAGCTCAGCCCAGTAAGACTTCTTCCCACTGGCCGCCTCCTCCGCTGGCATGATGGTGTAACATCTGCGGGGATCTGGAGGATCATATTTTTCCTTTGGCATACCTGTTAATCTGAGGGCGAAAAAAAAAAAACAAAGCAAGAAACACTCATTAGGCAGCACTGAGGTGACAGAAGAAGACGACAGCAAGCTGGTAAACATGGATGTAAATAAATAATTAACATTTATTTAAAAGACTTAAACCAGTGTTAGACCCCAAAGATACACACACTGTGCTTTGGAGAGTAAGAATGTAAACAGAACTTTTGTTTGTTTATAAGAAAATTCCACAGGGCCACTTTGTACAAAAAAATAATAATAATTAAAAAAAATAATTAAATAATACCACTGAGCTTAATAAAAAACTGAAGTTAACAGATTAATTTCAAATAATTATATAATTTCAAATAAAAAATTTAGCGATTAAAATAATACTTCTGCATGTTTGCAACAATAAAAATAGTTTCTGGTTCTGAATTAATAATATACTTGGTCATTAAAATAGTTAAGCACCTTGAGAAGTCATTTGACTTGAAAGTGTGCTATATAAATGTAATTTATTATTATTTTATTATAAAAGTGGCCATTATATTCTGGAAATCAGCGAACTACAGCTGCAACTCTTTATTTTTTGATCATGTTGATGTTGCCTTGCCTTTGCATTACTGATTATTATACTGATTAATGATTTAGTCTGTTCAATATCATAACATTTATAATAAAAATGTCCATCACAGTTTTCCAGAACCCAAGACAACGTCTTCAAAACACAAACACTGATTTTTTTGCCCGATAAACTACTCAAATGATTTACCAATTAAAAATAGTTGCTGATGGATTTTCCTTCAATCCACTCCTTGAACAATTAACTAATGTTTTTAGCTCCACAATAAATAACCAACAAATGTTTCCTGTCTTTATTGTGTGTTTTAAACTATATTTTATCTTCTGTTTAATCTGGATAAGAAATCTTATTCTGTTTGAGTCCTCCAGCACCGTAAAACACAGCTGTCCTCAGGTGTGTGTTTCTTCTTTTTCCTCAGACAGATCAGTATAAACTTCCAACATCAAAGATCACTTGTGACAAAGTTGTCACTTTTTTCTCTCCGGGTCTCAGTGAATGGCAGGGCTCCAAAATTTTCCAGCCACCTGTAAAATATTTTCCTAGTAATTTAAATATTCAAAACCGTGGCTGGTGGAGTCATGAACCTCAGCTGCCTCAGACAGCATTTACCGGCACTCGGCTGCATGAGAACGACACAGAGCCTCGACCGAATCTGAGCCAAACCACAGAGGAAGCACCTGGCGGACAGTTATGGCACACTCGAACGAAACCTGACGTCTATATAAAGAGCTGATGTCAGTCATGGGTCATATATCGTTCAGTTATCAGTGAGACGTGTGCAGCACATGATTTAAAGAATTTAATGTGACTGTCGGAGCTGAGTCCATGTGGAGAGTTAATCCTGTGAGAAGATCAGGAAAATAAACTTTAGATCTACGAGCCAAAGCAAATTAAAACATGGTGCCAAGACAATTTAAGTGCAGAATTACAGACCCTCACACCAACAGCAGCTTTCCCACCAGATGCCCTAACAAGAGTGACAATCAACACATTCTGGCAATAATCCTGTCCTGTGTGATCTCACCCCCAAACTGATTCATGCAAGAAATATTTTAAAAATAATTTCTTTAAATTGCTCCTGTCTGAAAACATCTTCTGCAGAAATCTGCGGTGCTCATGGGACAAAAAAGGGAACACACAAATGCTACATGACTGGATTCTCATCTGAATCTGGACTTTAGCTGACTTCTCAAACATTTTTTTGGTTAAATAAAACTTTAAAACTCTGGTATTTTTACTAATGCATTGTTGATGTGTCTCCCAGAAGTGAAGGCTGTGGTAATTCTGTGAAATTATATCATGTAATGTTATAGATTTTACAAAAGTTCTGTTGTCTAAAGTAAGAATTATTACAGATAGATACTTTATTAATCCCAAGCACTATTCAAGTATCATAACAGCATGATATTGCACACTGAAACTAAACTAACAATTATAAACTAACCAAATTAGGTTTTTATGTGTGAGGAGGTTGAGCTCACGCAGTGTATAACAGTGGGACACATCAGCGCACATCTGTTGTGTTCATGGGACAAAAAAAGTATATGTCAGTAATCACCGACAAGTGCTACGTGAGTCGATTCTCATCTGAATCTGGACTTACGTTAACTTCTCAAACTTTTTCCGGGGGGTTATACATGACTGTAAAACATTGGTAATTATTTTAATACACGGTTGATTTGTCTCCCAGAAAGTAAGGCTGAGAAAATTAGGTTAAATGATATCATTTGATGTTTTAGTTTTACAAAAGTCTGTTGTTAAACTAATAATTTTAAGCAGATATACAGATACCAGGGGGAATGCAAGTGTCAGTGCAGCAAGGTGTCTTTTTTTATTAACTAATATTAGGTTTTAAAGTTTTTAAAGAGCTTGGGCTCATCCAGTGTTTCAGTGCGTTTCATTTTGCACACATTTGCCAAATCATGATACATACATCAATACAAGATAAATATTCTTATTAAAACTGTGATGTCGATTCAAACCATACCCAGCCAGGGGCGTAAATATAGACAGTGCAGGCAGTGCTGTTGCACTGGGGCCGTGTGGTGGGGGGCCTGCATGATGATTCAGATTGCCACCTTGGAACTACACCTGTGTTTATAAAAACTCATACTGAATTAAAAATGGTGCCATTTACTATAAAATTCAAACTCATGTCCATCATAATTTTCTTTTCCTTTTTAGGTAAAATAGTCAGTAGCAATGTATGACAAAATTAAACGCTTATTCTAAAAAAACCCCCATAAAACTCTGAATAAACTACACATTAAAAATTCTATTAAATGAATAATTTTTTATTCTCTTTGATATTGTTGTCATTTACAGGTCTGCAATGATGATTATTGGGTAACATGTTTGTTAATGTTGCCTAATGTCAAATCTCCGTTGGATCATGTGACAACACAATAAGATACAGTTGCTAATTCAGGCGCAAAATCTGTCAAGACTGACAAGCTGACCACATCTACAAGCCCAGCGAGCAGTCATGCCTCTTACACATAAAAGCGGCAGTAAGAATGAACAAGAGGGAAACGAATAAGAAATTAGATTCCTTTGGATTTTATATTAACAGTTGCTAGTTGTGTGTGTGCGCCTTATAGACATTATAATATAACATGCATTGCTGGTAATAACACACATTGTGTCACAAAAAGTGACCAGAATGTGAACACAAGAATATGCTGCTAAGGTGAGATATCTATGTCATGATAGGAGACATGAAAATACCTCAGAGGCTGATTGATGCATTGACATTAAAAAGTTAAAAGTTGCATGATAATTTAAGTGACATGTTGTCTTAAATGTGACTGATTATCATATGAGCTTCAAAGCTTCTTCTCAGACACCACGTGCAATGCTTCAAAGCAGTACACATGTTTATAAGACAACAAGTTACAAGGTTGAAGACACAGGGATTCCTCATGTAGTGACACTTAAATATCACACTTGCTCTGCAGCCATGCAGTCAGCAGGAGGTCTTCTCAGAAACCAGCCAGCCTGCAGCAGCAGCAGCTTGCAAGTAAACTCCCCTGCTGTCAGAGTACTGCTGCCTGCACGGCTCAGGGACACACATTATGTTGCGTGACTTGTTATTTATTATCCACTGACATGTGAACATGGTGCGTGTGAGCAAAATAAGTGACAGAAAAGAAAGGAGCAGGGTGCATGATATTATGAATCCAGTCGCCATGAGGTCGGCTGAGGGTGAACAAGTTTGGAGAGGACTTACATAACTTGTTTACACACTTCTGGGTCACAAGTAAGCGGCTGCGGGCAGATATACGGCCTGCTGGCAGCGGGTCATATCAGCCGCACGGAGACTGTTGCGACGGCGGCTTTCATCTCAAGCTGGGGTCGATAACATTTGAGGCTCCGGGGGGCTGTGACAGATCACCGAGTGCTGAACCCCAAATCAGCTGCTTTGGTGACTGTGTCATTAACGTTATTCTAACAAGGCGGGAGTTTTTTGTAAATGGAAAATATGTTGCAATGGCAACTGCGCCAACAGCTGAGCGTCCAAACATAGCTGTAATGTCAAAAGTGACAAGCACGTAACGTTACATGGATGGGGGCCCGTTCAGGACAAGTTCGGCCCACCGCTCACCAGCTGTCACACCTGGCAACGAGGTAAACACGCCCTCTGGTTGTGTCTATTTAAACCTTTCACACTGTTGAAACTATTAAAATACAACCGAAACACCGCACACACACGTTAACCGCCTGGTGAGCTCTGAAGCACGGCGCTGGATTTGTTTGGCTAGCGGCAGCAGGGCGCACGCCGCCCGGGCTTACCGACGCGGTGCGGGGGTAGACGGTGCTGGCACAATCGGAAGCGGATTTAACTGTGAAATATAACCCGGGACAACCTGGACAGCGTGTCCGCAGAGTGAGAACAAAATCAGAATTGTTATTACCTTCATTCGGGAGCGGTAGAAGACGATTTATAGAGGGAATTGGTAGAGACATGCAGACACGGCTGTTGAACCCGTTTAGACCCTGAACGTCTCGGAAACAGAAGGAAGAACAACAAACGCGACTTCCGCTCGTACTCGTCCGCACACGGCATGCACCCCCAGATTTTCTCCCTTGTTCATATCATGTCAAAATTTGGAAAATCGTTTCCTTTTTTTAATTTAAGAACAAAATAAAACACAAGACGCCGTTTCCACTATGAGAAAATCCCAGTGTGAGCGTAGCATTTCCTGGTTTAGCTCAAAGCATGACCAAACTCCTTTTAAATCTCAATTTAATATCAAATAGAAAGAAAATTAGCTTGCCATTAATCGATTCATGTATCCTTTTACTATATAATATATAGACACCACTGGAAAATTCGGCATACATTTCCTCAAGCTAAACTTTAGTTTTATGGATTTCTGTCTATATTTTGGAAGTTGCTAAATGCTCATCTAAGTCAAACTATACTATATTTACTTAACAAGTGAATACTGGTGTATCAAACCTATCCCGAATATAAAAATGGACCCGAGCAATTCCACATAGTAACTTGGAATTTTATTTAAGCATTCAGTATTTACCAGTAGTGAAGATAATCATAGATTGGCAGTTTTTGCATGGAGGTTTGGTTTGTACTCTCCAGGCGGAACTGTTTAGCACGTACCGCTGTTTCCACACGGAACAGCGTCATTCCCAGACATGGCAACCTGCACGCGGAGTGTGTGGAAAGGTCAGATGTTTATATGTAATTGACTTTATTCTAAGTGACAGTAAACATTCACGTCATGTATTTAAAAGAGAAGTACATGCTATTTATTTCAGGGTTCCGCTTTGGCTCCTCGTCTCAGTTATCAGTCATTATAGCCTGTTAGCTTACGTGTTACTCCGTTAGCTAGCCATCCTTGTTAATGAATACAGCTACCAAAAGTGTGTTAATTTTACTGTTCCCTTGCGTATCGACGATTTCCTTACATGGAGACACATCACTTAAGATCATATCTGAATTACTGGAGTTCTACATTGCATTCGGCGTAAATATAATTAACAAGGGGGGCTTTAATTAAATACTGTTAACCGTTTTATTTCAGAGCGTCCTTGACATTACACGTAGTAGTAGGCGGTGACGAGAAGTGGTAATGACTTCAAAAAGTCGTTATTTAGTTAATTTAAAGTGCTGCTTAGATGTTTATATGTATGCCGAAACGAAGACTTACTATTAATGAGTAAATCTAGGTTTGAAGTAATGTTATTTTGCATATTTACTTGTACTTAAAAGCGAGGGTGTGTTAAATTGTCAGATTTCTGAACGCAGTTTCGTGCAGAAAATGTAATAACAGGCAACGTCCAGTGTTATGGGCTTTATAACCTGCTCCGTGTCGAAAAGAGCTGAACTGTATGTTGAAATAAACAAACAAACAAACAAAACAAAGAGCAGTAATACAGAAAACTGTATCTTCCTGTTGGTTACACTTAAATTGTGCACATACTGTATATGTCAGAGAGATATATTATACATATTGTGTTTTGCACGTCTTTTCATTTTCATTGTATTTTTTGATATTTTATTGTAGTCTTGCTGTTAGATATTTCTTATTCTTGCCTTGTAGTACTTGCCTCAATTTGTATTTTCCCTTATTATGCTTATTGTTATGCACCAATACATCAAAGTAGATTCCTTGTACATTAAACCTACCAGTAAATTACCTCGATTCTGATTCTCGATGGTTTTGGATCGGTCTCTGCGTGCCCATGACTAACCACAACACTTCAACAAATTAAAACCTGATTAAATGAATTGCTTTGCATCCTGCACACAGTCTTTGAAGCTCAAACAGACCTCGCCGACATGAGGCAGATTTTCCCAGCACACATCCCTGCAGGCGTCCTGAGATTTATTACTTATAATTAACAGCAGGATTTATAAAAGTGCTTTTGATGGTGAACTTAAAAGAGGCACTGGTGGCATGTTAACTAGTGTCAGTGGACAAGTTGACACAAGTATTTACTTTTGCTAAGCACATTTTGTTTTGCAAAACAGCTAGCTCTCTGACACATTGATAAAATGATATTGGCGCAGGCAGATATTCCTCCGCCGACAAATATTATCGAATAATTCCAACTTCATGCAAATAGCACAAACATTGGATGCAGTCTGCTTTAGTCTGGCAGAGATAAACCCTGACACATACACTTTGCAGATAATGTCTCTATCTCTGGTATACAGTTTCATGTTGTGTGTCACATAAAGAGAGAACAACATCTGCGTGTGTTAAATGGAGGATGTCATCTGTAACCCAGCTCTGTATGTTTTCATTTCTCAACTGCTTTTTTTTTCTCTTTTCCAGTTTTAGCAGGATGTCAGAGGCAGCTGTTGAGAGCCGGTGCTCCTGCCTACACCGGCATCTCACCGACTGCACAGAGGAATCTGCCCGTCAGGACTTTCGCAGCTGTCAAGTGAGTTTACAAACCCTCAGTTCAGTAAAACAAACTTTCAAGATCTTCCTCCAGAGAGTCTGACTCTGGAGCTGTTTTTCAACACCATTTTGCTTTACCCTGCAACACCTTTGCACATTATGGAGCTGCCTACCAGTACAAGCTTGTTGTTCACTTAGTAGATAGAAATGTCACCATGTGCAGTGACGTATAAAATCAAGAGCAGACAGAGGTAGGCTTGATGACCTGATACTTCTCTGTTCAACATCTCCCTCATTGTTTGTCAGGGCACAAAAGGAGGAGGACACAGAGAAGGCGAAGAAACCAAGGGTGGTCATCGATGACAAAGACAGACATAAGCCTTTCGGCAAGACAGCGTGGGCGCCCGTGGACGACGTGTATGTTATGAGGTTCTACCCCCAGGCGATCTATGACGCAGGAGACGCCATCGACATGCTGAAGAACTTTCAGAAGTTGGACTTCGCTCCCCACAATCAACCTGTTTACATCGATCTGAGGCTAGACATGAAACTGGAAAAAAAGGTAACGACAGAGTGAGTGGATGAAGAGATTTGAAGAGTTGTTTTGCTGTGAAAGTGTTTTTAGGGGGCAATTTCGCTTCTGTCAGACAGGAAACAGAAGAGAGCTGAACAAAATGAGGTGAGAGAAATAGGGGAGGACGTACAGCAATGGCCCCTGGCCAGACTTGAAAGGTTATGTAGCATCTTAATGTCTGGGTTATGGCGAGAAAAAGTGGTTCCTACGACGTGTTGTCCAACCATGTCGGAAATCCAAAGTATTTATGTCGGTTCTGAAAAGCCACACCAGAAGGCAGAGTGGATAGCCAGCTGTCAGAGGGGACGCCATATTGTTAAAATATGGTGATAACAACATAGTTGGTTTAGTAAAGTTACAGAAGTTGTCTGAAGCAGCTCTCACAGTTTTGACTTTGGAAAAGTTTGGGGGTTTATAAGCTATTCAACCATCCAACAAGCAGCTGTGGTGATGCATACAGTTATCTCAGTCCTCAAAGGTTTCATTTACACTAATATTTTAACACCTATTGATATAAATGGGGTGAACAAAACAGCAGAAACATCAGCTCAGGGTTTAATTATTACATATGCACACCGAAGTTAATAATGCCAAGGGTTTTGTTTTTGTGCAAACCCAAATGGAACTATTACACACATACAGTATATTCCTATATTTCAGCTGCTCCGCTATTTTATGTCTTAGATTTTAATTAGTTTGTGTTGCACTTACGTAATTTTTCTTATGTATTTTATATGTACACCAACCAGCCACACCATTAAAACCAATGACAGGTGAAGTGAATAACAGCTTGACTCAATGCAATCTTTTACTAGAAAACCTTTGGTCCTCACATTCATGTGGATGCCACCTGACACACACCACCCACCCAAACACTGTTGCCGACCAAATACCTCTCCTCATGGCAACCCCCTAGGAGGACAATGTGCCATGCCACACTGCAAAAATGGTAAATGGACCTTCTAGTCTTCCTACCACTCAAATCGCTTTTTACACTACGCCACCTTCACCCCTTCACACACACATTCACACACTGGTGTGCTGAGGCTGCCATACATGGTGCCACCTGCTACCCAGTAACTATTCACACACTCACACATCGACGGAACAGCTATCAGGAGCAATTTGGGGTTCAGTATCTTGCCCAAGGATACTTCGACATGCGGACTGGAGGAGCCGAGGATCTAACTGCAGATCTTCTGTTTGGTGGACGACCCGCTCTTCCTCTGAGCCACAGCCGGACTGCTCAGGAATGGCCCGAAGAACAGGACAAGAGCTCAAAGCGTCGACTTGGCCTCCAGATTCCTCTGATCCCAATCTGACTGAACATCTGTGGGACAGAATGGTTCCCCACCTCACAACCCACAGTGCTCAGATGATCTGCTGCCAGCACCCTGGCGCCAGACACCACAGGACACCCTCAGAGGCCCTGTGTCCATCTCCAAGTCCAATCCAAGGAAGACCCACTATGGATTTGGGGTACCTTCTGGAGTACCAGCACATCCTACAAATCCTCAAGCAGATTAGGATGTTGAGAATTTGGAGGCCAGGTCGACGCCTTAACTTCTGTGTCATGTTTCTTGAACCATTCCTGAGCATGGTGTGGCATGTGTTGGGTAGTGGAAAAGAGAAGATTGCACTGTAACAAGATTATCTATTTTATTCACTTCATCTTTTAGTAGTTTTAATGTCTTGGCTGATTGGTGTATGTATCTTTAGGAGCACAGTTGAAGGGAGTCTGAGATCTGTTATTTTCCTTGCCAAAGACAACGTCACTGTAACTGTTGTGCACTTGACAAAAAAGAACTTAAACGGTTGGGTTATATACCGAAATTGTCACATCTGTATTGCTATACCATGTCTGCACTCAAAGCTGGCTCTCTGGAGTGACTTGGTGAGTTCTGCATCTTAACAGCTCTTGGCTCCTCTGAATTCACTGGTGTATATCCATTAATCCACCAGTCTGAGTGATATTTCCTGCATCAGTCAACCTGAGCAGTTTTGGTTAATCAGCGAAAAACAGAGAGACACAGAGGAATAAAAACCTCATGAGTTTGTTTCCACATCACAGAGCTGCAGAGCTGCTGTGTTGTCCAGACAGCCCACATGAGACAGACTTGCTCACAGCCTCGCTCTCATCTGTCTGTCTCTGCAGAACCATGCAGAACCAATGTTCCTTTGCATAATGAATTAAGAACACTCCAGAGAAATGAAAAATTAAAGTGGCAACGGAAGAGATTTAATACTTGATTATCTGAGCTTTCTCTTTGATTGACATCCCTCCTTCTTCTTATCTCTCCTCCTGAATCCTTTTATTTGCTGGAGCATGCTGAGGCTTTAAAACTCTAATAATTGAATCTTTTTTTTCTCCTCACAGAAAAAAGTCGACCCCTTTGTCAGCACGTTGACCTTACCGCACCCCTTCAAGACAGAGATGAACAAAGTTTTAGTATTTACTGAGGTAAAAACTTTTATTTTTCACCCCCTCAGCCTCACTGAATCTTAATTTCATAGCCAATTGATTACCTGCTGTTGATGAATTGCTTTAATATTGTCTGAACATGATTCAGATGTGCAGCAGCACCTTTTTATTTGTCTGTAATGAATGGGCTCGGGTGTTTTGATCACGGAATCCTACAAGCGGCGTTTGATTAATATTCCTGTCGAGGAGCACAGGTTGTGGGTTGTAACTTAGATGTTGCATGTTAACGACCGTAATGAATGGGACTGGTGGGGTCTGCCAGACTTTGACACACCCCGCATCAGATTTAAATGGGTGACGTTGTTCTGGTTTTCTCTGCAGGATGCTAATCTAGTGAAGGTTGCCCAGGAGAACGGAGCGATGTTGGCTGGAGGAGTAGAGCTCATGCAGCCGGTGAGTCGGTTAAATTGAGGTGTATCAAGGGTATATATAGCATTTACTGTAGGTTCAGATCAAGTTTTTTAGTTCATCTGGAATTTTATTTTAGCAGTATGATTGTAAAATCTTGTTACAAAGCATATTTCTCAAATCAAGCAATGGAAAGATAAAAACGAATAAAATGAGGCATTAAAGTTTTTCTTTCAGACATTTTTAGACTTTTGTCTGATGCAGTGTGTAACAGTGGAGCACAGCTCATTGCATTAAACATCAGTTTGATTATTTATATGATATACATATCAATATTGGTAAAATACAGCTGTTGTGATATCAGTTTCTACCACATGATCCACTCCTGTTCCCTTTCGTTAAGGGAATGATCTTTATTCATCACATTACGGGGGTTGCTGGGGTGTCACATCAGTTTTTGTTTTTTTTCTTTGACCCTTGCTGAAGCTACAGATATTTCTCTTTGAGTGACTGGCAGTGAATGCACGACCCTCCCTCCACCGTAAATTAATTATTAGATGTCAAAATAACAGTTAAAAGTTGAAGATGAGATTCTGAAGTTGAAAAAAGGCATCGTTTTTTGCAGGTTAGTTCATGCTAACGGTTTAATTTTGAGATGATGAGACGTAGAATGAGTTGATTTTGATGAAATATCACTATTTTAAGCTCAGATTTGATTATGTTTATTTCTGACGGAAACATTTGTCACACATGATGTGTTCAAGAACAGCCATACATCTGAAAATCCAATGATAATTTCTGTTTTTATAGTTTCTTTCTTTGATAAATGGTGCAAGTTCTGTAATCAGCAGTAAAAGGAATACAAAGTACAATCATTTAAAGTTGTGTGTCCCTTTCCTAGGCCAAAATAAAAAACATACGTCCCCCCTCAGTGCTTAAAAAAATGTCTAACATGCTTCCCACATTTTTCTCATAAATAACAAATGGTCCCTAATATATATTTTTATAGAGACCTTTCCTGTCACTTTCTAGCTGTTCTGTAATAAAAGGCAAAAAAAAGAGCCCTAAAAAATAATCTTAAAAGAAAATGTTTCTGCACCCACATAACCGCGGTGGTCAGCTTTACATCCATGTGGTGTAAATCTTATCGTCCATACATATCTGCAAGGGTCAGCACTGACCACTATGTGGATGTCCATGTGCAGCCTGTTTAGTTTCACTTTCACCTGATGTTGGCCATAGGAGGTCGGTAAGCTCACCTCCCAGTCCTCCTGTTTACAGCCGGGGCTGAAGCGAACCATCAATTATACTCTGAACATCTATAAACTATAGAACCGCGTGTACGTCCGCGTGACTCCAGCTCTTCTAATGCAAAAGTATATCCAAGCCTTAATTCAAGACTCATTTATCCAGTTGTTTTCTCAGTACTTCCTAAACACAGCATTTTCGCAAAAAAAAATCTTAGTACTGGAGTGTGGCTTTGAAGAGAGCATCAACAGGCTTCACTGTCAGTTCAGTTTTAAGTCAGTATGTTCACCGTTTTACAAAAAGGCATGAGAGAAGAACAAAGTTTTCTGTATTATTGATATACAAATGGTCATTTTGTAGGTGAAGTACTCCTTTAAGACTCCTCCTGGTGTCTTTAAAGTTTCATTCAATAACATTTTATTCACTTCCAGATTTTAGATGATGAGATCTCAGCAGACTTCTACATAGCAGTGCCAGAAATACTGCCCAAGATTCTACCACTGAAAAACAAACTGAGGAAGAAGTTTCCAAAGAGCAGGAGAGGTAAGCTGCATCTTTGGCAGATCGAAGGTTAATTTGCTTTAACTCGTGAAAAAGTCCTGGGATTCAAAACCTGCTTTAATAAGATAAAGAAGACAATCAATTCTTTTCTCTTTCTCTCTCTGTTGACACTCAGGCACAGTCGGGGTCCAGATTTCGAAGATGCTAGAGTTGTTTAAAACGGGTCACGAGTACATGGTGGAGAGCAACTGCTTCGTCAGGACCCAGATCGGAACGGTACGTCTCAACAAACGGCTGCAGAGCGCTGAGTGGGATTATTATAGCTGTTAGTGAGATGTTAGGTTGAACGTCTTTCTGTCATCAACAGCAGCTCAGAGGAGGCTTTCAGTGTCTGGGGACGAGGCAGTTTTACATTTTAAATTTTACAAGTTAAAGTGGAAAAAGTTTAGAGACTGTGGGGAGTGTTTGGGTTTATTTAGGCATGAAATACAATTGTGCTTCTACATTTGAGTTCCCACCAGGATCAGTTTGAATTGCAAAAGATTATAAAGTAGTTTCAAATTGCAAAAATCAGCGAGGGAGTTTCAGCTGGGGAGGGGTTCAGTCTTGTTCTGATCAAAGCTTTCATACGTGTTGTACCATCTTGTATGACGTGGAAAACACAAAATTATTCGCCATTTTTGAAAAGGAACATAAGTTGCTCGTCAGGTTCCCAGAACAAACACCAGCTGAAGACTCTGCATGTGTCATTGTCATACTTAAGAATACAGCCTCACAAGTTAAATTTAACCCTTTGTAACCTGAGCAAATTGCCTGGTGTCTTTCAAAGACACGGGAAGAAGGCAAGGAGCAAAGAGGGAGGAAATGACCCAAAAAAGTAGCAAGAAATTAGTAAAAAGAGAAAATTTAAAGCAAGAAAAGTTAAAAACAAACAAGGAAATTACCTGGAAAAAGAGCTTAAAATGATAATAATTCTGTAACATAACTTTAAATATGTATTAATGATAATTATAAATATAGTTGTTACTGAGCTTTTTTAATTTTTTCTCCTGAGATTTTTGTGGAACATTTCTTACCAAGATGCTAATTGCCTTTTTTCCCCGTGTTTTTGAAAGACATTGCACCAATTTGCTCAGGGTTCAAATGTTCAAACTTGAGAAAGGCATCTGAAAGCAGCACAAGAAAAATGGCATCACTCCAGGTTTCAAAGAGTTAAAGGCAGCACATCATGACTGTAGTTGTATTTATCTAAAGGCTAGGCCTGTCATGATAAGTGTGTAATGGATTTATCGTATGCAGGGTGTCTGCAGGTCCTTTAAAATGTCTTAAATTTAATTTGATAAATATTAGGCCTTTAAAGTCAGTAAATAGTCTTACATGTGAATCTGTGAGCTCTTTATTGCCAGAAACATTTTATCTAGTTTATTTTTCTCATCTTTAATTTCTTTTTATCAAAATAAGTCGAGCTTCTCTGCGTGAAGTCTGCATTTCTGATGTTACAAATCTTAAGAACCTGACATACCTTGTGATCAAAACACAGATTAACCTAACTCACTCTAACAACCATATTTCTTCATGAAACCTACCTCTGTGTGGGACCCCATATACACTACTTAACTTCATACTTACCTGCAACGCTTGAAAGAGAAAAGATGATTTGTCCGAAAGAAAATTAGTCTTAAATTTAATTAAAAATTATCTTGAAAAGGTCTTAAAAATCATTTAACATATATACATATATTCTGGCAGCACACTGGCTAAACTTTCTAAAAATTATTTTTACTTTTTTCATATTCTAATTGTAATGTCTGAATATTCCTAAGAATAAAAAGTTCATTGCTCTTTGAAAGGGTGTACTTGCATTATTACACAATTGTTTTGTCATCATATCAGTGGCATGAAATGGTCTCAAAATGACAGTTATATTGTTTAGCCCAATTATTTCTGTGACAATTCATCGTGCAACAAAAGTAGTTGTTGTGACAGGCCTACAGCAGCAGATTTCAGAAACAGAAAATGTAAAGGTGAGACAAGACCAGGAAAACAAAATATCTATGTTATGTAAAATGCATTTTGTTTGGTTGCAGTGGTCATATTATTTATTTTCTCTCCTCTTCTCAGCTCGACATGCCCAAAGAACACATCTTTGCCAACCTGCAAACTATCCTGATTGATGTTTGCTCCCACCGACCAGCTAAAATGGGTACGTTCACCAACACCAGCCAATAAATCACAACACAAACACATGTGACTTTGTGGCTGCTCTTCTTCTGTCAGCAGCAGCTGATAAACTCCCTCTAACTGTTTTGACAGCTCTTCAAGATAAAATAACACGTTGCTGATTGATTTTTATTCGCCACAATGGTTGTTGGAAGAAAAAAGCCTTCAAAATGTGCCAGTTTTTATCTGCTGGCTGGTTTTAGTTTCCCTCCCTGGTTCAGATTACAGCTCCTCAGTCAGAGTGATGGAGACAGCAGGGAGACAACATGCCAGCCAGGCGTTATGACTTTTCCAGGCTTATTGATGCATTTTCTAAATCAAGTGTTATGAACTTTTTTACCCCAGAAATGAGAGCGAGTAGTCCAGTCAGCTTTCATGTTCTTAGGTGGATCCAGAGGTGGAAAATTAAACCATTTTATTGAAAAACAACTCACGTTTTCATCCACATTTTGCTTGCTTGCTATAGTTTGCATTAAATTCCCACCAGAATCACATTGTTATTATTATACGGTTTCAAATAAATCTTTATTGGACTGTCCTGCCACTCAACACTAATGTAACACTGGCAAGAAATAATGTGAACTTTGTTCACTGTGATGGATCACGCAACTCTGCTAATTGATTTTCATAATGCACAAGACTGAATGGAAACTAATGGCTCCATAGCTGTAAAGCATGCATTCAAAGACAGTCAGCAAAAATATAAAAGACACAAATAGTCAAAGAAAACTCGGAGAGAAAGAACATAGTTACGGCCCCTTAAACACTGAATGAAAATGACCCCAGATTGACCCTGATGAGGCAGCCGGGACTCGTCTCAGTGCTGCTATAAACTGACTGTATTTTCGGGATGTTGGAGTTAATTCATTTGTGATCTTCTGTACATTTGCTTCACTTTCTGTTCGATAATAAGACGCTGAGTGTAATCATCAACTAATGGACCCTCATTAGAGGGAGAGGCTTAAATGATCTACAATATAATTGATTCTGAGCCTGCTAAATAAAATGTCATTAACAGAGCTGAAGTAAACTGCAGAGCTTTCAGAAACACTGATGGAGGACGCTTTAAAACCAACGGCCCTTTGTGACCTGAAACTTCTCTTATCAAGAAGTCTTTACTTTCCCATCTATCTTGGATCTCTCTCTTGAGCACGGTGTTGCCACTCACACATTTGTCTCTTCAGCCGGCCTCTGAATAATGGGTTTCTTGCTCCGATATTCTTCCTGTCGGGGCACAGATTGTGTTCTGACCACACACGAAATGTAAAACAGTTTGTATAAAACCTCCTCGTTCAGTCTGCCTCAAGTTAACTTGCTTGGACCCGAGTCATATTGGAAAAACAGGTTTGTTTCACCAAAGTTTTATAACAAACAGCTCCCAGATTTGGACTAAACCATCTCTGTGGTTCTTTATCTCACAGTGACACCCTTGAAAATATCAATCCTGGTTTTTCTGCTTAAAGGGTGGCACCGTCGTTTTCTTTTTTTGTTTTGTTTTTTGAGGTTTTGATATCATTCTGTAGTAGGACTGGGCGACATGGAGAAAATCAAATAACAGGATTTTCATTGAGCAAATACCTTGATATCGATAATGCAATGATACTGTATTGTTGGGCTTAT
Organism: Epinephelus moara; assembly: GCF_006386435.1. Lineage (NCBI taxonomy): Eukaryota > Metazoa > Chordata > Actinopteri > Perciformes > Serranidae > Epinephelus > Epinephelus moara. The sequence continues at coordinate 41,513,759 of NC_065513.1, read as the reverse complement.
TATTGGTGCTTTGGGCTGGGCGGTACGGCCTAAAATCAATATCACGGTATTATTTTGGGGGGATGCGGTGACGGTATGATATCGCGGTATCGTCTTCTCTCTTTTTTTTTTTACACCTTAAATAAAACAATTTAAAAAGCTATACAAGTCTAGGATGGAAGCTGTTTATCGTCAGAAGTAAATCTGTTGCTAATCCATCTATTATTGTGTATTAAATGTTAAATAGTATGTATAAACGTTAGAGGGAAGAGGGAGGGCCGGCGGATCCCGGGCCCCCTTCTCCCGCGGGCCTGGATTTGGGGCAGTTGGCCAGGCCACCTCCATCATGTAGTGAGGTAGGTGCGTGAGGCAGGTAGGCCGCCGGGCCCCGTTCTGCCGCTGTAGCCGGAGTACTGCGGTATGACGGTAACCACAAAAGCAGTACCACGGCCGCCCAGCCCTATTGGTGCTTTTACAAAATATTTACACAGTGAGTTTTTCTTTTGTAAATAATCATCAGTAATGTGGATATGATGATTAAGTGGTTAAAGGTAAATGATACAGTTCAGAAAAAGCCGTCACTTAACTGTAATGCAGCCTTTAAAACCAGGAAAATACAGCACTTAACAATATTACGATATCCAAAATGTTAGCCATATCTAGTCTCACATCACAATATTGATGTAGATACAATGCCTATTCTCTAGGCTTCCTGGTAGTGTTCATTATGCATTCAAATCTTAAAATTAAAATTTTGCTCATTTGTTTTTGCTTTAAAATGCTGCCTTCCGCAAATTTTTCCCACATGACCTGATGTGGTTTTTATTGCTAAATATAAACCCCTGCTCTGCTGTGGACGCCACATTAATGTGGTTTTGGAAGTCACACAAAAACACAAATAAACTAAATGATTAAGGCAGTGGTTGACCAGTAACGTCTAGTGATGGGCAGTAGTGTCTCTACAAGTGTGGTGGTAACATCACTACTTTCTGAGTCAAACAGCTTTTCAGGAGCAAAGTTGATCAAGTTGATCAACCGAGTAGCGCGGTTGAGAAGTGACATACTGATCTCACGTGTTATTTTCAGGACATGTTCATGTTCTAATGTCCCAAAACAAAAAAACGTTTTCAGTTAGGTCTGTTATTTTTATTGTTTATATTACTGTCTTTTATTTATTAGAGTTTTATTGACTGAAAAATATACTTTGGAATTCAGTTTTTGAATTACTCACAGAGCAAGGGAATCGACTGAGCGAGGCCGAGACAGAAAAATGCATCAAGTAGGGAGAGGAGAGAGAAAGAGAGAGAGCAATAGGCCAACTGAAGATGTCATGTTAGGGAGGACATGTCACAAAGGTTTCCAAAAAACAAAAAGAAGAAGAAAGTTTTGTTTTAAGTCTATTCTATTGCCTGCCTTTTTGTTTGGCTGACAGTTTTTCTGATCACTGAGAAAACGTTGATTTGACAAAGTAAAAAAAAAAATAACAGTAGCTTTGCAAGTAGCAAGTTACTTTTGCCATTTTATCGTAGCTTAGCTTGCTGCATTCCTCCGGGGATAGCTTCAATGTAGTGAAACGTTATTTTGATGTAGAGAAGCTCGTAGCTTAGCTCACTGTTTTATATAGCTTGCTCAACACTTAACTCCCGTGTGCTGTGAGATAAAATTACTGTTTCTGTTCAAAGAGTCTGGTGGCTTTGTAGAGGGTGATGTAGCAGCTTCATTCCCCCGACAGGAAAGATTATCTGATGGCAACATTAAGTAGTAAAATCAATCCAAATATAGCGTACACTTAAACTTGTATTGATTTTTTTTAATGTGGTCTGTTTTTAATGAGGCTAAAACACGATTTGCAGCTGCCCCGTCCACAGCCACCAGACTCATTCGACAGAAACAGTACTTTTACTTTGCAAAACACAAGGAGTTGTTGGTCTACCGTTGCCTCTAATTAGCGCAGGAGGAGAGGCCATCTGAGCTGTAACCTACATGACTCCTCTTTGCTAACGGCTGAGTGGGAGTACCATTTGAAAAACACAGAAAAGAATGCAGAGAGACCTGCCCTTTGAATAAGCACAAAGTGAAAAGCACAGGAACACAGTGTTAGTGTTAGTCAAGCTTTTTAATGTGAGATTGTGCACCATAAACAACAGCAACAAACATTGTCCTTATGTAAACTTCTGCTAAATGAAAGAGCTGCTTGCAAATCATAATTTGTGTCTACATGCCCGGGTCACTTTTAATTGGATTTTAAGAACCTAAATATAAAGAAAAATTAAAAACCTAAAATGAGAAAGCACTTAGAGATCTTAGAGTGACAGATCTGACTCTAGTTACACAGGTGTCATGAGAAGTCTTTTTTCAAGTAAGTGCAGCAGTTGATGAGCTGAAAAATTATCTCCCAATGTTTTCTTTGCGTCTAAACCGAAAACTAATGAGTTGTTTCTTGGCTCATGGCGTCTTCCTACCATTAAAAGATTGAGGTTTTTGATGTCATGCGAGTTATCAAACAAATCAAAGGTAACTTAAAAGAAAACTTTTTCCATTTCGGAGCAGCAGCAGCAGCAGCAGCAGGTCTGTGACTGCACGCACAGCTTCTGTTTAAAGTGCTCACAGTAAACTTGCACTTTTATTCCAGATGATCCCAATGGGACTCTTCACAGCTCACCCTGGAAATGTTAATGCTCTGCTGAACCCTCCCGGCTGCAGAGAGCGTCCTCTGCGCTACAGTAGCTGAGTGAAGCGTCTCACTCAGTGACTCGTTCCAGCTCTGTAATTTTCATCGCCGAGCATTGAAGGCGGTGCGACGAGTCGAGCCACTTGGGCTTTTCTGAACTGTCAGCGAAGAGTGCTCTTTGAGTTGTCGCCAGCAAACATTATGCAGCAGTTCAACTCCCCGACAAGAGGTGCACGAGGGCTCTGGGCAGAATTTAATTTCCTCTGCACCTTGTAGTCAAGGATCAGAAGATGTGAATACTTACTGTTAATTTAAATACCTGAGGTTTTTTTCTTTATTTCCATTAATGCCTGTTAAAGAGTCATTTGGACAGAAGCTAATGGCTGCAGCGTGGGCAGAAACAAGAGGAAACTGCACAGAGAGATGCTTAAAACAGAGAAAAGAGCACAGCAATGCAACGTGTGGGTGAAGGGGAAAGGAAATCCCCAAGGGGCTTATGGGAATTATTCATGACAAAAAGCACAACCATATGCTGATAAATAAAGACCTGAATGCAGGGGATCTGAGACAACAGTGGAAAACAATGCTGAAACAACTATTTATAAGTAAGTTAAAAGTAAATACGTGGGAGAAATAAAAGACTGCAGGGAATTTAAGCGTGTTTTGAAATAAAAGCGAGATTCAGGGTGTGTGGGTGAGACAGATTGAAGGCAGCTGTTTAACATAATCTCATGCAAACTGATCCTCAGTCTGATATGTATTAGAAGTCTTCACGCTCCTTTTTTTATTCTCAGCTCTGTTATCCAGGGAGACGCTGGCTGTTTTATGTTTTAAATAACTTGTCATAACATATTTTTTATAAGAACTGGTGTCGACAGGTTTACCAGGAGATAATAGCACGATAAGAGAAGTTGGTTGAAGGTCTCTCTCTCTCTGAATGCCACGACAGAAAAACTGAGTATAAATGTGTAAAGATCCCCCTCCGATATGTTTCGAGATGTAAAAAAATGACTGTCCTTCAGATATTTATTTGGTTTTCCATCAAAGAGTTTAGTCAGTCATTAAAAAAAATCCTTAAAATTACATGTTACCCTTCTCTCTCATTGAAAAAATCAGAAATGTTACTGCAGATATTAATGTTCAAGGTGTCTTCATACATCCATGCTGAGCTCAGAGAAACTTCCTCCTTCAGCAGATAAATGTGAAAACAGCCTTCTAGCCTCAAACTCTGAAATCATCCAAGTGAAGGAAAAAACATGTTTCTGTGTCTGAGGGACTTAAACCTGTTGGTGAACCAGTCGATAAGTTCTTTATTACAAAGTGTCTGCGATGTTCAGAGTCAGATTCTTCTTCAGTCTTAACTACGTATTGTTGGTGCATATATTTCTTGACCTAATTTTGTAGTAACGAAATGTATGGTCATTTTATTTACTTAAACAGCAATTAACATTTTTCAATTGAGAAGTCTGGGAAGTTTTTAGTTCCGAGGATTCAATGTTTTGTTTTGTGTTTTTTGGTTGCAAACAATACCAAACTGAATATCACTGGACTTTATTTATTTATTTATTTATTTAACCTTTATAAACACCTCTTGAAATTAAAAATCTCTTTTTCAAGTGTCCTGGCCGAGACACGCAGCAACAAGTTACAGACAGAAAACACAGAACGAAAAATGCAGAATAAAAATGTACAGCTCTAAAACAAGCAATATAAAACACAAAATAAGATTACTACAACAAAAAGCCAAAATGTATGTTATTATTTACTAGAACTAAACCATAAAAATGCAAAACAGAAACTACACATGACTTTTGGATTGTTGGTCAGACAGCTGAAGACGTCACGTTGGAATGTGGGAAATTATAAAGTCATTTTTCTCTATATTTTTCTTCGATTAATCTGAACGATAGTTGTCACTAATGACGATAAAAAATGATGATGAATTAATAATGAGAATAATCTTTAACTTCTGTGCTAATTGTGAAGAGAAAGAAAGAAAACCTGTTATCTGAATTTAAAAGTATTATTACTGCAAAACCTGACATCACCAAACCCTGACGTTTTGTTTTGTTTTCATTTCAGTCTGATTTTCGTATCTCGCCGCAGCATCTCTCAAAGTGTTTTTCAGCTGTAATGAAAAGTGTTTTAAAAATTTCCTTTTGACCTCACGCCTCCATTTCCAACTACATTAACACAATCTCCTAATGATGACACACTTCTTCCTCTTCTCCTCCTCCTCCTCCCCAGGACCTTTCATCGAGCGAGCGATCATCGCCAGTCACACCAGTGAAGCTCTTTGGTTCAAGAGCGAAGACGTTTTACCGACACCAGAAGAAGAAGAGTGACCTGTTCTCACATTGTATATATTCACTGTATTGAATAAAGTGTTTGTTCTGACTTTGGCTCCTGAGCTCTGGTGTCTGCTGTTAAAAACAAAAACATCCCAGGAGAGTAAGAGGAGAACAAAACAAGGTGACCAGAACAGAACAGTGACTTTTATTAATAATGACCCACAGGAGGCTACAGCCCATAAATCAGCTGATGCTGTGGTGTTTCACAGGACACATGGAGGTGCATCAAAGGTCCACAAAGGTGTGTGTGTTAGTAACACTTGTAAAAGTATTTAAAATCCAGCTCTTTCCTCTAATCCAGATAAAGTTTGATAGCACAGTGTGTCACGTCTGTATTTACTAACATTCTTTTTAAATGATTTCCATTTTATAATTAAATGATCCTCGTTCAGTCAGAATTATCCTAACTTTGGAGAGTCTTTAACTTTGAAAACTCAACTTGAAAGTTGATTTGAAATGACGCTGAAGTGTTTAATTTTGCTAAAAGCTGCAAACACTTTGACCATATGAGTAACTGTACACTAGAGATGTAATTTCTCCAGATTTAAAATAAATGTCCATGAATGTAATGAAGAGCAGTCTTTTAGGGAAAACGTTTAGTGATGTCAAAGATGAAACTGTTTGGTGTAAATTAGAGAGCCCCTGTCTGATGCACCTGTGAACAATCTGAACTCTTCACAGGTGTAAGGATGTACATAGTGTTTCTCTGACCTGTAGTGTTAATTTTACATCTTCATATTTTTGGTGTGAGTCACCGAGTGTCGGAGATAACCGCCGTAGAGATGTCTGCCTTTTCTCCAGTATAATGGAACTAGATGTCACTCAGCTTGTGGTGCTTAAAGCTCCAAAAACAAATTAAACTCAACATCAGTGTCTCTTTCCAGAAATCATGACCTGGTTTCTCAGGATAATCCACAGACCTTGTTGTGAGCAGTTTCATGTAGGAACTATTTTCTTTCTACTGAACTACACCCACTAACTGCATCACCACTCAAAAGGAAGTGTGCATCACAAGTGTAAACCTGGACACCATCCTGTTTTTCCTGGTTTGGGCTCTTCACTTCCAGTGACGTCTTACTGCTACATGCTGTAGTGACATTTTGGACAATAGCGTTAGTTTGACAGTTTGTGTTTGTCACTGTCCTGTTTCAACATGTCAGTACCTCTGTACACAAATCCTGCTCCATGAAGAAATGCTTTCCCCAGTTTGGTTTCAAAGATCTTGACTGAGTCCTTACCTGAACCCCATCCAACACCAACACCAACAACCTGATCATCTAGCATCCGTACCTGAACTCACTGGTGCTCTAGTGGCTGACAGAGCAAATCTCTGCAGCCAGGTTATAAACTTTGGATATTTAGCAGAGATGTGGATATGAGTCACATGATTTGGACTCATGCCAGACTAGGGTAAGAATTTCATGACTTTAGACTCTACAAAATCAAAAAAGACTTGCAGCTCAACTTGGATTTTGACTCATGACTTCACTTGGACTTGAGCCTTTTGACTTTTAACACTTGATACCTTACCCCGAGCTCAAAGATGAAAAAGTATGTTACTCAAAAAACTCACGAATCACTGAAGCTTTTCATTCCCAGCAAGTCGACACTTAATTCCCCAGATCCACGTTGAACTTATCCGACACTCCACTCAGGCTGCAGGAGGGAACTTGACATGACATTACTGAGTGTCAGCTGGAAAAAATTATACCAAAGATTAGTTCACCTACAAAAACTGTGAGGTGGTCAACAAGAAATGAATTGCAGTATGAAAAGCGTGTGGGTCAAAATTTACAGACAGAGATACAACAACTTTAAACAATCAAACAAATAAATACAAACTTAAAAAGCATTCATGATTATTGCAAATATATTATTACTATCATAACTGCTGTTAAAATGGCATTACATTTGGTGAAGAGTGCATTATGACTTGTTAAGTACTTGAGACTTAAAGTTTAGGACCTGCGACGTGACTCTGGAGTTGCCTGTCTTTAAGTGTGACTTGAGTGTAAATTCAAATTCCTTTCATTGTCATTTTTTTTATGATGAAACGTAAAAACGAAATACTGTTTCACGTCTAAAACCAGCAAAATTAAAAGTTCTCAGTGCAGTAAAATTATTCAGTTAATAAGTAGATAAATAAATCTAAAATAGAAGCTACTAAAAAGGCCAATAAAGTGCAGCCAAAAGACAGTTCAACAGTCTGATCACTGAATGATAAAAACTGTTCTCAGACCTGTTGTCCTGCAGCGGATAATCCTGAACCGAAAGACTTGAGACTTGTGACTTTGTCCCACCTCTGGAGGAAACCATTTCTTCATGGAGCAGGATTTGTGCACAGGGTACAACACTATTGTCTAAAATATCACTGCATGTATTGTTGCAGCAACAAGACTTTATTGTTTCTAAGGAGTCCAAACCAGGAAAAAACGGACAATCTCCACGTTTTCACCCATGATGCACGCTTCTGTCTGCACAGTGATACAGTTAGTGGGTGTGGTTTGGTAGACAGAAAACAGTTCCTACATGAAACTGCTCACAACAAGGTCTGTGGCTTATCTTGAGTAACCAGGTCATGATTTCTGGAAAGAGACATTGCTGTTGAGTTTTTCAAATGTAGTTTTTTCGCACTTTGAGCACCACAAGCTGAGTGACATCTAGTTCCATTATAGTGGAGAGAACACAGACGTCTCTACGGCTGATATCTCCAACACTCTGCACCTCACACCAAAACTGTCTAGATTTGAAAATAGCACTACAGTTACGAGGAAAAATATGTACTTTTGATTTCAGAGGTGGACTGTCCCTTTAATACGGACATTTGGCCTCTTAATAAGTAACTATTACATGATTTAATTCAAGATAGGAGCCTAATTTACACCAAACACTTTGTCCTTTAGAGATCACTGAATGTTCTCCCTAGCAGACTGTACTTCATCACATTCATGTACATTTGGAGTTTTAATCTGGAGAAATTAAAATCACATCTCTAGTATGCATATATTCAGTCTTTACAAGGTGTGCGCAGGTTTTATAAAGCAAAATCAAACACTTTGACTACAGTAATGAGTGTACCACAGGTGTAGTACCGCCGCCAGACACTGGGAGGCAGTATTGACACAGCCTGTGCTGCAGCCTCCTGCAGCGATGAATACCTGCCACCTGTTGCAGCTGAAATCACCAGAAATATGAAGTGTTGCCAGAGGAGAAGTTTGATTTTCTGTTCTTTTAATATTTTACTCAATAATTCATAAAGACGTGCGGGGCCACTGACAACCATCCTCTAGATATAAACATATTTATTGATCTGTGTAACAAAGATGTGCTCTTTTATTATCTATAAAAATGTCTTGCAAGCTTCATTACAGTGTGTGTGAGTGTGTGTGTGTGTGTGGCCTCTTGGGTTTGAGGGAAACAGACAAGAGTCAAGGTTGCAGAAAATGACTGAATGGCCTTGAAAAATTCTCATCAGTTCATCAGTGTCTCTGAGTCCAAACTCACATGTTGAAGACGAGTTGATTTATGTTGCTATAGCAGACAGTCTGAGGGGATCTCACTGAGACCTGCGGGATGTCTTAACTCCCCCAAAATGCAAAGTTTAGGTTATTTTTTTCATTAATTTAAGTATAAGCTCCTCCAGCTGTTTTTCCTGAGCCGAACAGTGTCTTTATTAATTCATGTTTACGATTCAAAGCCTGAAGTTAAACCAGTGAATTGAAGCTTTAACTGAGAACTGTTTTTATATTAGCTCAATGTCCCTGTAGCTGCGTCCTCACCCTGCTGAGGTCAACATTTACCCCTTTAAAGATTTATTTTTGTGTCAGTATGAGCTGCTAACAACACGCAGCGTGTCTCTGGGAAGGTAACACATGATGTTTGATGTCCCTGAACCACAGCGAGAGCCGAGATGTCTTCTCAAACTGTGTGTTGAATTAGTATACAGACAGTTACGCAGCCGTCCTCTGATGCCGTGCAGGTTGATATTCAGTGTAAGATGGAGATAAGTTGGAGCTTTTATTGGTCCCTGTGGGGAGATCAGGCTGTTGCTGCAGCTAATGTAATAGGATTTGGCAGATAAAGAGAGTCACAATGGAAGGAGGCTGTGGAAACTGGAAATAATAAAAATGATGAAGCTGACTCCTGTTGACGAGCAGCAGCTTCAGAGAAGTTGTTGCCTGTGTGACGTTTACAGGCCTGTACTCTTCATGTGTGTTTGGTATCTATAATGTTATTCTGATGATTCATAGTGTGAATTTATCGTTGTTATTCCAGACGTCTTCTGCACATCTGTGCGTCCTCGAAGATGTTTCCCTCCTCTGATGCTCCTCCTGAGGTTTCTCCTTGTTTACCTCCTGTTAATGCTTTTCTTTTTTTGTCCTTGTCTGAATACAGAGTCTAAACATGGAGGCTAAATCCCTTTGAGGCAGATTTGTGATTTTGGACTATATAAATAAAACTTGGCTTGGGATCTTAAAGGGCTCTTAAGATGGTTTTAGGATTTTGCAGCATTTCAACAATAAAGAATCAGTTAATTTAACTCCAGACATAGAAACCTGCAACATGCACAAGTGTATTTATAAAATATTAAAGGTCCAGTGTGCAGGATTTAGTGGCATCTAGCTTTGAGGTTGCAGAACTGAAACTTCTCCCATGTGCCGAGCCAATAGAAGAAGTACGGTGGCCAACATGAAAACGCAAACGGCCCTATCTAGAGCCAGTGTTTGGTTTGTCCATTCTGGGCTACTGTAGAAACAACATGGCGGACTCCATATGTAGATATAAACAGCTCATTCTGAGGCAACAAAAACACTGTGATTCTCATTTTTAGGTGATTTTAACTGAATGAAAACATAGTTATGAATATTTTATACCATTTCTGATGCTTCATAATCCGACACACTGGACCTTTAAAACATAATATTTTTTAATTAGATATTGTGTGTCACACAGAACTTCAAAAATCTTCATAGCCAGGATTTATGAGGACACACCTCAGGTGGTGTGATCGGTTGGGAGGTCATTTTGTTGAATGTGCTTGACATGTTTGACCTTTGACCTCTGTGAAGACAAAATAAATCTCCAGTAAAATGTCATGACATATTATATTCGGAAAGAAATCATGTCTGTAACTTTAATTTAATGAAAATACCTGATTGATTTTTTGTGATCAAGTTTTACTGGATGGTTTCTGCTCTAGTGGGAGATAGAGAGAAATGATTGCAGATGATTCGTCAATTAAATGATTATTTTTTATAATTTATTGATTAATTAGAATTTTCTAAGCAAAAAAGCCAAGATATTAGCTTTTATTAGTATCTGAAATGTAAAGATTTGCTGCTTGTCTCTGTGTTATATCACTATAAGTTGAGTACTTTGGGGTTTTGGACTGCTGGTCGGACAAAACAAGATGTAATCATGGACTCTGGGAAAGTATGATGGGCATTTTTCTTTATCTCCAAACATTAGTATTTGATTATTCCAACAAAGTTAATGATTAAAAAACAAATCACTGGCAAATTAATTTATAATGAAAATAATTGTTAGTTGCAACCTTGAATTCATCTGCCACAGTTACATGAAACTGAAAAAAAAGAAGAAGAATGCAAATATAAACCTGTAAATATGTGCCGCTTTACAAATGAAGTGCTGTTCCTTGACTGAACACGTTCAGCACTAAGACCACTCGCATTATATTAAAGTAGGACTTTTGTCTTCCTGTATTTCCCAAATCACATGAATCAAGGGTTTTGTTTCAACATTGGGGGGACACATATGACACTGAGCATCAAACACTTTTCTTTCCTGCAGTTTCCTGCATCGTGGTTAGTTTTTATGCACCAGTGTGTTCCTTTTCTGCATCGATTATTAGTCAAAATATTAATTTTGTCAAAATAAAAGTCCTCTGTTACTTTCTTTTTTTTTTAGATTTCTTTTGCATGACATGCAGCAAAGGGCCACAGGCTGGAGTTGATCCCAGGCCACTGCAGCAACAGCTGTGTACATGGGGTGCCTGCTCTATCCACTAAGCCACCGACGCCCCATTCCTCTGTTACTTTCATCTTTTTATTTGGGGGACAAATGCACATGTTTTAAATATTGAGAGGGACATGTCCCCTGTGTCATCCCCCGAAATCTACATCTATGACACTGATTTAAAAAAGGAAAACAGTGCAGAAGTGTCTCTGAACATGAACTGAGCATGAAGTAACTTTATGAAAACACCTGACTGATGTTATTTATCTCCTCATAATAGTGTGAAAACATTTCTATGATCATAACCAGAGACAAATGAAAGTGGATTCATCTTCTCTCAGTTCACTCTCTGTATTAAATCTGACCTCAATGTGAGAATAAAGTTAAATCATCAGCAGACTCGTCCCGAGGTGTCAAAGTAATGACAGTTAAAACAGAGACAACATTAATTATTCTGACTGATTTCTGCTCACGTCGACTCGTCAGGGTCCCAGACTGGAGGTCAGGGTTCACTCAGATCTGAGTGCAGGTTGTGAATAGTTTGAGGGCGGCAGACGGGAGCAGCAGAAACATTAAAGCAGCAGAAAGAAAGAAAACTCGTTCAAAGGCAAAACTGATTCTGATCCCAGTTTCTGGCAGAGGACAAAAGGGCTGAGTGGAGATCAGGTTACTGCCATGTGACACTGAGGAATCTCAGCGCTGCACTCCCTCTGATTAAACATAACTCTCTGCACACATCCCATAATACTCCACTGTTATAATACAATCATCAGCTGAATTAAACTCCCTGCAGCTACGGATGACAAATACATCCAGCAGAAATCATATAGTCATACTTTATGAAGGCAATATGATCTTAATACACACTGGGAAAGCTCCTCAGAGTCCCTGTGGGATTATTAGCATCAGGGATAAACATAAAACACACACGAATACTTAAAGTCACAGCTAAATGTATGCAGTACATTGTGTCATAAAATCATACTGTATGTTAATAACAGTAACCATTAAATGCACTTAAGTAAGTTAAAGGAACCATAAGCTGCCACCATGAGTTAGATAGTGATGTAAAGTGTATTAAACTGCTGTTAAAGCATGTTAAAGTTACTATAAACTCAATATTAAGACATTTTAAGTGAATAAAGTCACACTGAATAATGTAGGAAGTAGAACAAATTAAAATGAAGCACATCAGACACATGTGAAAGTTCATATCACACAAAATTTGAACATTTCTATGAGCTTTTACAGCTCTTTATCACTTCAGTATTTTATTAGTTTCTCCAAAACCTGACCACTTTTGACTTTTTCACTTGTCTCCAAATACTGTTAGTAGACAATTCATTTTTCAGGGAACTTTAGTGAAATAAAAACTAGACTTTAGTTAAGTCTCCACAGTATCAGTACAGTGGTTTTAAAAGTTTTTGTGCTATTACTCATGAAATATTTGACAAAATGATCAAGAATTCATTTTAAACTTTTTAAAATGACATCAAAACACCAATGAATCATCATTTTAAACGGGAAATGATGTCAGATAATTCCCACACACGAAGACTTTTTAAATAAAATAGAATGAAATAAAATACACTTAATTGACTTAAATTAAATTAGATTAAATTAAATTAAATTAAATTACCTTAAATTGAATTAAGTTCAGGTCGAGTTTGCCTCTTTATTAGGAAATAGGTTTGCACGACACACTGATACAGTCAATTAAAAATTAATTCAAAAGTTTTTGTATAGGCTCAGTTGAATATTGCAGTAATTATGAGTGGTTCTTATAAAATCCCACGGCACACCTGGATTTGCATCAGGGCACAACAGTGTGCTGGGACACACCATCGAGAACCACTGCCTTAGAATATATAAAGACAATACATCACACCTTAAGTACAACAGGACTTCATGTCAGTACTCCAACTGCATTATATGGATATTAAACTGAAATAATAAAGTCTATAAACTGGTTCGAAACTCACATTTTAATCAGGCACAGATTATCAGACCCTTTGCCCCTGGGCACAGATATGCAAAAGCCCCCCCACCCTACCCCTTCCTCTCCTGTAGGAGCAAGACACACACTATACAGTTGTTCAGCCTTGTATTGTTTTGCATGTCTCTGTGGTCATTTTGAGGCTCTTCCTGATCAGTATGTGTTCATTTGAGTGACATTTTGCAGGTGAGGACCAGGGACCGACTCCCCTGTCACACTTCAGGCCCCTGTGCCCAGTCGGCCTGTTCAGTCATCCTTCCATGACTAAACACAGTTACTGCCTTGATATTGTAGCGACGCCCACATTTCCCATCATGCTGGACTGTTTGTAGTTTGCAGCTCAGATTTGCTGTTTTATGTTCCATAAAGCAAATGTCACTTTTTGGTCACTGTCTATAGTGTGTCTGTACAGAACATGGTGGTTTACAGTTTGCACTGTTACTGAGTTGACTGTTAGACTTCATGACCCCAGCTGTATTTTCTCACTGGGTTATTGGGTCTGGGTTACACCTGTTACATGTCAGTGAAAGACTGGTGGGGCTCAGAACTTACTCGTCCTGTGTGAAGCAGAAACTGTCACAGTCTTATCCTCTGTGTATTGTATTGTTCTTTATCTCCCATCATGTTTTGAACTGGACATTTGCCTGCTTTCTTTTCCATGTCACTTTTAACTGAAAAATACCTGGTTGTTTTTAAAGGAGCAGATCAGTTTAAACTGTATTTGCATGTCCTCATACACCCCAAAAGTTTCTGAATCTTCTGCTGCAAGAAGATGCTTATCAGCAGTGCATCATCTGGGTTCTCATGTGTTGAGGAAAACTCAGAAGATAAAATAATCCCTCACACTTTAGGCCCCGGGGCCTGTGCTCAGTTGGCCTGTTCAGTAATCCTTCCATGATTTTAACAACAATCTGCATTTCTCCATTAGGAAATGTAAGATTTTTTTGTGCCAATTTGACGTCTGAAAGTCTAAAAGGTCTTCATCAAAGTTCTAAACCATAAGGTCACACAAAAAGCCTGTATATGTACAGTATGTTAAAGTGACTAGAAGTTGCATGGGTCTATGAGCTGTGAGGAGCTACACCTAGAGGGATTTTAAACTTTCACATTGTTTAAAGTAAATTATCCTTAAGGGCCTGAGAGAAATGAAATTGTCCAGTATTAAATGAGTAAAATAAAAAGGAATGATTACAAAAAAACCTGTAGAAAATAAGCATCATTTTGTGTGAAAAGATGTTGTTTTCCAACCCTGTTAATTATCTTGTGAGCCCTCGGAGGGTCCTGACCTCTGGCTTCACAAAAGATGTTTTAACAATATATGAGACCTACAGTGCCATAATGTGCAATATAATCACTCTAAACTCACTTTACCTGATAAGATTACCTATAATATGGCTCATTATAGAGGATTGAATGTCATTAGGTGGGAGAAAGTCGCCGTACAGGAGACTAATGATATAAAACACCATTAAGTTTGCTAAAGTCAGTAGAAACACGCAAGACAAAGTTATTACAGTGAGTATGGTGCCACTGACACAGATTTATTATTTTGTAAACCTCAGATTTTTGACAGTAAATGAGATTAAAATGATGAATCCCTGTGATAATGTCACTGTTCTCTCTCATGTTTTAATCCCCAAGGAGCTGAGTCCCCCATCATGTGAGATAATCTGTGAGGAGGGAGGTGGAGGTGGAGGGAGGTGCAGCAGAGGAGAGGTGGGACGTCCTCCTGGAGAGAGGAGGGAAGGACGAACAAGAAAAAAAGAAGGAGAAGAAGAAGAGGAGGGAGTGGGGTGTTTGGGGAGGACAAGAAGACCGCCGCACCGCAAGAAGTGACTTCAAACACCGCGCAACATTCGCTGCAGGAGCGCTGAAAGTCCGACCGCCTCCCGTCGTCATGCGCCTCGGCTTTTAAAAGCGTCCCGGCTGCTGCTAGTGCTGCCGCTGCTGGGGAGAGGACGAAGCACCTTGCATCTGCTGATTTATTTTGTGGCAGAGTTTTGTGTCCGACCGGCAGAGCAGTGAGCAGGCGGAGAGAAGGAGGAGGAGGAGGAGGAGGAGGAGGTGGATACTTCTCCAGGTTTCGGGACTGCGCCGCATTCCAGCCCGGAGCGCAGCGCTCAGGAGTCGGACCCGGTGCGCTCCGTCTCCCCGCTCCCTGTCTTAAAAGATTCCTGGATCTTTTCCTGGTTGTTTTCTCGTACATCGGGACATCAGTAATGCACAGTGAGAACTGCCTGAGCTAGAGAGATAAACACAAACACATCGCGCGTTTCTCCCTCCTGACTGGATTTGGATTTAATGCCCTTTTTGGCTGCGACCATGGGTGCATGGTGGATATTTGTTGGCGCTCTGGCCGGGATCCTCACCGTCCCCCGTGGGATACATGGTTAGTATTTTTGCTGTCTTTTTACTAAACCAGTTGTTGGGGGTTGTTATGTAGGTCAGGGGTTATCAGGGACCACCATGCACTCTCACATTAGAGCCACAGACTCCAGATTTGGGCAGATTTTGTTCCACATTGGTCACATAAATCTGCCCAGGCTGCTCAGGACTCCCACAGGGGAGTGAAAGTTCTGGTTTACCCTTTCTATTTAGACCAGCTCCCATTGATACAGGCAGCAGGGAATGTAATTCATTCCTCAAGTTGCCCGGGACATCCTGGAGCTCTCTCAAGGACCCCTGGAGGGGGGCAGGACCTGCTGTGGGACCCCCTGAGCAGGTTGTTGTTTCCCAGGAGTGAGAGCACACACTGAAGTGCCATTCCAGCTTCAGGATTTGCAGAGTTCCCCAGAAGGAAAAGAAAAGCAGTGAATTTAAAGTTTCATGTCACACAAACATCATTTGATAGGATTTCTGAATGAGAGCGTCCACCTGGGAGAAAGTATTGATCACAAGTGGAGACTGAACTATTTCTGATGATGAGAAAGCAGCACCCAAACTCAGATTAGTAGAAAGCATTGCTTAGATGATTTGCAGGTGATAAGAAGTGTTCAAACTTTTTGTTTAACAGCATTTTAGTGCCAAGATTTTAGAGTTATGTCACTGAAATCCAGCCATGGCAATGCTGTGAAACAACAGTTGCATGTGTCTCAGATGAATTAACAACCTAAATTAGACTGTTCAACAAGATGTCTTCACATTTCTTGATCTGCAAATTTAGAGATGGAAGTAGAGTCAAACTTTAAAGTCAGTTTAAAAAAGTCTAAGTCAAGAAAATGTGGTTAATTTCAGTACAGTCAACCATAACTGCTGCCCTTCTCAGCCTCAGAGACAGGGTTTTTCGAATAAGTGCCCTCCATCGTAGTAGAGTTTGGCTTCTGTTCTAGATCACAAAGTGGAGATTTAACTGTATCTGATGCTGAGAAAGCAGCACCCGTACACAGATAAGCCAGATTTGTGCAGGAAGCATTGAAAAGGTGATGTGCAGGCAAAAAGACATGTTATAACTGGCTAAAATTGGTTATAAAGTTAAAGTTTTTATGGTTATTTGTTCCTTAAATATCATTTTCAGTGACTATATTTCAACATGGAAGTAGGGTACTGAAATCCAGGCGCTGATATGCTGTTGAAACAGCAGTTGCATGTATGCTAAATGTATTTAAAACCTTACTTAGCCTTTATTTAACAAGATGCCGTCACATCTCTTGATCTGCAAATCAGTTCTTGGTGTAGTCGAACTTTAAAGTCAGTTTGAGAAAGTCTAATTCAATCACTCATAAATGCTGCCTTTGTCAGCCTCACAGTCAGGACTCCTTCAAATCAGAAATACATTCATGTTTGTTCATGTACATTCATGAATTGTTTCTTTTCTAAATCACAAAGTGGAGATTTAACAGTTTCTGATGGTGAGAAAGCAGCAGTCACACTCACATTAGTCAGATTTGTGCAGAAAGCTGTGACATGTTAAAACTGGCTAAAATTGGTTATAAAGTGAAAGTTTCTACGGTTATTTGTTCTTTAAACAGAACTTCAGTGACTATATTTCAACGTAGAGTTAGGACACTGAAATCCAGGCATTGAAATGCTGTTAAAACAACAGTTGCATGTCTCCTGGATGTATCAAATACCTTATTTAGCCTTTATTTAACAAGATGCCTTCACATCTCTTGATCTGCATCAATCGTTAGTGCGATGGAAGTGAAGTCAAACTTAAAAGTCAGTTTGAGAGAGTCTACTTCAAGAAAACTTTCACCACAATCACCCATAACTGCCGCTTTTCTCAGCCTCGCAGCCAGGATAGCTTTATCACAAACATTCATTTAACAGGGCTTTTGAATGTGCACCCTCCACCTGAGAGGATTTTTGCTTCTATTCTACATTATGTGGGTAAGATTTGCCTGTTTACGATGCTGGGGAAGCAGCACCTTGTGCTCAACATAGTCAGATTTATCCTCTTGTTGTGCTTGTATCTCAGAAAGCACTGATTTGGTGATTTGCAGATGAAAAGAGCCAAAACTAGGATGAAAAGTGCAAGTTTTTATGGTTGCTGAAACAGCTTTTTTAAGCATAATATCTGAACCTGTGGGTAAGAAATGTTTTACATTGAAATATGGTCATTTAAACCCTGCGGTGACAACAGTTTTATGTATCGTAGACATTTAAAACACCTCATTTAACCCAAATGTTTCATCTTTGGACCTGCAAATCACCAAATCATTGCCTCATGAGACAGAAGTGCAGCCAGACTTCACAGCCAGTTTGAAGAGGTCTGATTTAAAGAGGAGCCATGCTGGAATACATTCAGTTATGTCTCTTAAAATACAGTATTCAGGCTGTCAATATCTACTGAAAATAATCTCCTTGGTGAGTGAGAGTATAATCAGCTTCATGGATAATTCTGCAGATGCTCACAGCCACATTCAACAGACTTTAAAGGAATTTGAGAAGAAAAGAAACAAAGTAAACTTGTTGTCTGAGTCGACCTGTTGTGCATTTTCACTTTCTTTAAATATCTCAGCACGTCTTTGAAACGGATCCCGCTCGTGGCCTCTGTGTCATTTAAATATTCATAACTCTGCATCACATCTAAAAAGCTCTGCCCATGCACAGCTACAGTATTCCCATAATGCAGAAGACTGTCAGGAGCAGAATCTAAAGCAGCCGTTACTGAACTGACCCACTCAAGGTTTCACTGCGTTCCTCAAATCAAACTCATGCTTGTTAATATCACAGCCGGGTACCGGCGGGACAGAGACGGGCTGCATGTTGAAATCTGGAGGGTGAATGTTTCTCTGCAGGAACATGACTACAGACTTTTTTCTTTACCAAAATCATTAGCATCCTCTCTCATCCATCTCGGCATGTATCCAATCTGCTTGGCAGCGCTCGCTTCATAATAAAATAAAACTCAAACTTTTACAGAGATACTCCTTCGCCTCCTTTCACTGAAGACAGAGCATGTTGGCGTTGGCAGGCAGACTAAAGTGCTTATAAATGTTGAAATGTTATCGACATTGAAGTGCCGCTGCATGGATCGGATGGCTGCTGAGATGAAGAGACTGTGAGCAAAAGTTTGGAGTGAAGTTCATCACACGTGTTGCTTTGCTATGCAGATTCCTTTAAAGGTCCAGTGTGTAGGATTTAGGGCGACACATTGGCAGAAACAGAATATGATAACTATATTTTCTTAATCACCACAAAATAAGAATCATTTAGTTTTTGTTACCTTAGAATGAGCGGTTTATATCTACATAGGGAGCAGGTCCTTGTCTGTGGAGATCGCCATGGTGCACCTCCATGTTTCAGTAGCCCAGAACGGACAAAACAAATACTAGGTATAGGTAGTGCCATTCCGGTTTTCGTGTTTTTGTGTAGTTAGCAGCCCCTTTGTGACAAGATGTTGGAAAAACACTGCATAAAACTGCTTTATTTGGTGTTTGTGCCACTTTAAGTCACCTGGGGTCTCTTTTGTAAACATTGTTTATGCACAAAACGAGGCCTGGAAGAGGCGTGCGCCACTTCCCACGCAAAAGTTGTGATCTATAAAAACAGACTTGATGTTAGAAACTTTGACCCACGCTTACGAACATTTTGGAGACGGGAAATTGGCGACACAGATGGTGAGGTGGCGGTCCATACGACAGACATTGTAGTATGGATCCTACGCACTATTTATAAATGAGATGTTTGTTTAGGAGAGGAAGAGTACCTCTGCAGATAATTCGGCTCCTAGTAAAAACCTCCTGAACATCTGGATCAGAAATAAGGTGAGCACACGTTAAGTTATCAGAGAAAAAAAGTGAGCTCATGTAGCAGTCGCTGGGCTCGTGGCCTGTCTGCGATGTGCCGAACAGCATCGGAGAAACACTGATTTGTAACATGAAACTGCTTTATTCGTTTTTACCGGTTTAAATCACCTGGTACGTTTATTTTGGAGAGGAAGAGACCTCTGGGGGCAACTCATCTCATCGTAAAAACCTCCTGATCAATGGACACTTAAGGAATACTAATTGAGACAAGTTTCAGCTGGATGCAATCTGCAGTCNAGAAACACTGATTTGTAACATGAAACTGCTTTATTCGTTTTTACCAGTTTAAATCACCTGGTACGTTTATTTTGGAGAGGAAGAGACCTCTGGGGGCAACTCTTCTCATCGTAAAAACCTCCTGATCAATGGACACTTAAGGAATACTAATTGAGACAAGTTTCAGCTGGATGCAATCTGCAGTCATCAAGGCTAGATGCCACTAAATCTCCCTCAATCTTACTTTCTGGACCTTTAAAGTTGTTGTATGTGGCTGTGAGTATCTGCAGTGTCATTATCCCTGACCTAACCAGATTACAGTCTCACTCAACTTGGAGATTGAATTTGGTTGACTGAGCATGGTTCCTCTGAAATTAGACTTTCTGAAATTGGCTGTGAAATTTGACTGAACTTCTATCACATGAGAGATTGATTTGGTGATTTGGTGATCTGGAGGTCCAAAGATGATACATGTGGGCTAAGTTAGGTGTTGTAAATGTCTAGGATACATAAACTGTTGCATTCAAATGACTGTATGTCAATATAAAGCATGCCATATTTAGAGATTCAGATACAATCATGGGAAACCTGTTTATATAACCGTAAAAATGTTCATTATCTGCAAAACTTTTCTCCATTGTAACACAGCGTTTGGATGTCTTTACACCTGCAACTCATCAAATCAGTGCTTTATGAAATACAAACAAAAATACCGAGCTGATTACAAGATGCTTCTTTTCCAGTATCATCAGCAGTTAAACCTTCACTTCACGATGTACAATAGAGGCACAAATCTTCTCAGGTGCAGGGAGCTCATTGTGTTAAATGGATGTTTGTGTGATATGAAAGAATCCTGACTGTGAGGCTGAGAAATGCAGCATTTAAGAGTGATTGCAGTGAAACGGTTGAAGATTGGGGTTTTGCCAAAAGTGGAAGTTTCTGCTCTGTTTCTCTGCGGAAGCTGAGGGTTGCCATGGATTCTTCATTATCTTATTTCTCCATGTAAAAGAACTGTGGTAAAACATGTACAGGCTTCCATTTTTTTATTTAAATTTTCTCATGTTCTTTGATGCCTTTTTCTTTCAAGGCTGAGAGGAACAACTCCGCGATGAAACTCAGCTACAACACGATTATCAAGAGCTGATGAGGCACTTAAGGCTCGATCACAAGAGAACGATCAAAAGAGTTTGATATCTCCAGATTCTCTTAGCTACGGAATCATCTTGTGAAAATGAGCTTTAAAAGCCTAAAGATGAGCAACACGTCTTATCTCTGGTTTAATCTTTCACCAAATACAGAGCCTCCATTCAAAATGCATGCAGCCAAAACATGAAGGAGTATATTAAATAAGAGTAGAGTCACTTAAGAAAAGGACAGAGGCGTTGTTTCAGTTTTACTCGCTGATGGTTTTAAAGTAAAACTGAAAGCTTGAACCTGCAGCAATGCTTCTTCAGAATATTTATGTTGCATTCAAGGAAAAGTGTGTAAGGGTTAGGGGGATTTAATGTTATCTAACGGTGAGGATTGCAGATTACAACCAGCTGAAACTTTTCCCGTCAGGATTCCTTCAGTGTCCATCTTTCAGGACTTGTTTAGCGGGAGCTGAATTATTCTCAGAGGTCTCTTCATCTCCAAACCAAACAGACCATGGGGATTTAAACCTGTAAAAAACAACCCAGTCTCACTCCAAAGCCATTGAAATCTGGACTTGCAGCATCAGACACCGTCGAACAAAGTCATCCTTTAATGTCAGCATGATGCGCAGCCCGTCACCGTTGTAGTTAATCTGCATTTGGTAGTGTCAGGGGGAAACACTGTGGGACAACAATGAAAGTTAAGGCAGCGAAAGTGGAGCATTTGGTTCCAACAAACACTGACTTTCACCCAGGAGAGTGGTGTTTGTGTCCTGTAAGGTTATAAAGCCAAACCATGTTATTTTGTTCCTAAATCCGACCACGTGTTAGTTATTGAAGGAAAAAAAACAACGTTGTTTTGCAGTGTTGTACCGACTTAGTGCCTTTATTTTGAAAGAGACTGTATGTAAACGGCAAATTTCCTGTGAAAACAGAAGTGTATTTAAGACAATTCTTTTAATAGGCAGAACTTGACATGACATCCGAGAACATCACCAGCCAACGCCCCCAATCTAATCTTGACGTGGAAAGTCCATGACCAAACGTCGATATGTGACGAGGTCAGAGTGAGAATGCGTGAGTAAAAACACTGCATAAAGCAGTTTCATATTAAAAAAGCTGTGTTTTTCCAACACTGCTCATTGCAGAGGGGCTGTTAACTACAGCGGCTGATGCGAAAACAGGAGTTGCCCTATCTAGAGCCAGTGTTTGTTTTGTCTGCTCTTGGCAACTGTAAAACACAGCGAACTCCAAGAAGACCTGCTGCATTATGTAAATATCAAGAGCTCATTCATGCTCAACGTTACATACCCTGCGTTCATTTCATCCATATTTGTGCATGTTTTTTCAAAGCTTACGGATGCGGACGAAACAGAGCAGTACTACCAGAGATCTGGTAGGCAGTGTAGCGTATTCATTTTTTCTTTTCTGTAACTGCTTATCCTGTTGGGGGTCGCGGGGGGCTGGAGCCTATCCCAGCTGACACTGGGCAAGAGATGGGGTTCACCCTGGACAGGTCACCAGACTATAGCCCTTTTTAAATAGGAATTGTGCAAATTTGCAGGAAAGCCCAATCAGTCTTCTTTCAGCATTGGCAGTATCAAAACAAAATCGGGGAGTGCAGCGAAATGCCGCCTACCTACTTTGGTTTACACAGAATGTGCCTTTTTTGGGGCAATGGGGGGCGTGAGCAAGTAACAAAACGTGTAGCTCAGCGTGTGACGTAAACAGTGACGTGGGAGGGAAGCCGCAGCTGGTCAGTCCTTCAGTGATTCTCTCGTAAGTTGGCCCGTTCTTCACGTCTGAGGGTTAATGGCCTCTTTGCTTCCGAGGACAAGGAGGGCGCGCAATTCCTTGTCTCCCCAGTTGCTCATCTTTACAGTGTCTGTCAGGTTTGTGTTTCCCTCTGCTACTAGCTTGCTCGCTAATTCCTGCTATTAGCTGTTTCCTGTTTATCCACCGCCAGTGGCTCGCACGTGCGGCGTCATCAACAGCCCCTCCCACAAGTCATCAACAGCCCCTCCCGTTGCGGAAGGGCGCCTCGTCCTTTTTAAACCAACAAGGTTCCACCAATATGTCTACCCTACGAGGCGGAAAATTGGGCACCTCGGATCAACTCGCCAATCCGTCTCTGTGTGTCTAAACGCTCGCAGCTTGCCGGCAAAACGGCCCAACATTCGCCGAAAATCTGGCAGTGTAAAAGGGGCTATAGAAACAGACAACCATTCACACTCACATTCACGCCTACGGACAATTTAAAGTCACCAATTAACCTGCATGTCTTTGGACTGTGGGAGGAAGCTGAGGCACCTGGAGGAAGAAGAAGGGTTCGAACCAGGTGCCCTCTTGCTTTGAGGTGACAATGCACCACTGTGCCGCCCAACAGGGCAGTACCACCAGAGATGGTGGAGGCAGTGTAGCGTAGTTCAGGCGAAATACGACCAAAGGACACGACAAAGAAATTTAAATAATGGCAGAACGGAACGCCCTCTATCGCCATCTGTTGGCTGTATCTATGCCATCACAAAGGACACATGGAAGTATGAGGGCAGTGATGTTTACAGTGTTTGAAGAGAGGTAACAGAAACACTACGATTCTTATTTTCAGGTGGTTATAAACTAATGAAGACATTAATATTACGTAGCATTCCTGCCAATAGATGCTCCTAAATCCTTCACACTGGACCCTTAAGAATGAATTGCTTAGAATTTGGTGGTCAAATGGTGTCAGCTGTCATGGCTGCATGTGAGTCTGGACAGACATGGATATAAGCTGTAAGTTGACTGGTTGGAGGAGGCACACAACCACGAGGCGGTAATTCTATCTTAAATCTGCACACTCACCCTCTGATAACACGACACACTCTCTTAAAGCCACCAAAAGCCTCAGAGTCAAACCGAGAGTTAATAATTGTTTAAAATCTGAACTGTTGGTGATTTTTTGGGGGGAAACAGTTTTCACAGCTTCCACTTCTGTGTGTCTGCCCACAGCTGATTAAACAGCCAGATTATAGTTTGCAGTGCACTTCAGCGATAAAGAGACAACAGCATGAAGCAGCAGCACAAACACACTCGCTCTCGGGCATCTCGTTTGAGGGCTGTGTAACTGTGCTCTTGTTTTGTGGACCTGGACCATTATTGGTAAATGTTTACCTCTTGCTGTACTTTTCCCCCTGAGGTGTCTCAGATTTCTCCAGTCTGGTTTTGTGAGGATCAGACATCAGGCGGGTTCTCAGGCACGTGTCCGTTCATCCGTCTGTCTGTGTTTTCTTAACATTTAGCCCTGACACTGAGCAGAGATAATTATTACCTCTCTGCCATTTCAGTCTGAAGGTTGCATATTATGTTTTTTAAATTTCCTAGATGCCCTAATGGAAACCGTACCATACACTGAATTATAAATTTGTGTTAACATTAAGGAGCTGGAAGACAAAACAAAAGAGATACAATAATTCTGAGTGGGAGGTGTTACATCAGGTGTTCAGATACCACAGTTGAAAGTCATTTTTAAAGTTCCAGTGTGTAAGATTTAAGGGGGATTTAGTGGCAGCTAGTGGTGAGGATTGCAAATTACAATCAGCTGAAACTTCTCCTGGTTTGAATTCCGTCACTTCTCATTGTTCAGGAGGTTTATACTGGGAGACAAATTATCCGTACAGATCTATTCCAGTCACAGGTCTCATTTATAAAACAGTGCAAAGGATCCAAACTAAAAATATACGTATCGACAAAAGCCAAAGATGGTGTGTACCACAAAATAATCGACAGTGTCTACAACCAAGCGTCCACCTCACCATTTGTGTTGCTAGTTTCCAGTCTCCAAAATGTTCGTAAGCATGGGTCAAAGTTTCTCCCATCAAGTCTGTTTTTATAGATCACAACTTTTAGGTGGGAAGTGGCGTACGCCTCTTCCAGGCCTTGTTTTGTGCGTACGCAATGTTTAGGAATGAGACCCCTGGTCATTTAACCCAGTAAAGACACGGAATAAAGAAGTTACGCGTTACAAATCAGTGTTTCTCCGACACTGTTCATTGCAGATGAGCTTCTTACTGTGGTGCTCAATGTGAAAACGCAAGAGGTCCTATCTAGAGCCAGTGTTTGGTTTGTCCATTTTGGGCAACTTTAGAAACATGGCGGTGCAACATGGCAATCTCCATAGATGAGGACCCGCTTCCTATGTAGATATAAACGGCTCATTTCTGCCAATATATCTCTCTAAATCCTACACTGGACCTTTGAGAATTGGGTTTATGTGTCCATATTATGAAATTAAGTCATTTAATGTTTGTGTCTTTAGATGCATTTTTGGGAGTTCTGTGGGAACTTCTGCCTTGGAGATTTCTGCTGCTAGTAGTGAAAGACTACTTAGCACTAATAAGTGAGCAGTGTTGTGGAGACTGGTTTCTTTGTACACGTTATGTCATTTGATGGTAAAGTCAAGTTGATATGACGAGTAGCATTAGCAGGCAGTGTGGAGTGTGTGTGAAATTAAGTAACTGTGGTTAGATGAATTATTTTTGTGTCACCTTTTGTCTCTTATCTGTGCAAAATGTTACTTATTGCTGAGCAGTTTTTATCAAGCTAACGACCTGATGTCTTTGAATGTGCCTGCTTTGTGATGCGTGATGGTAGAGTTGGCCGTGATGAGTAGCAAAAGGAGGCTTCTTTTCACAGCTCAAGGTTTCTGAGAGGTTTCTGTTAGCCATACACTGCTTGGCAGCTCAAGTGTTTGAGGGATTGTGTTGGTGTGGCTAAAGAGGGAGCCTTCTGATAATCCAAAAGATTTGCCTGCATGCACATACTTAAGTTCTTGGCTTACAATAAATGTAAGGGGACGATTCTTCTGTCTTCTGTCTGCATGTGTGCAGGGCTTTAGCCCCAGCATTGGAATGAGAACTGATGAGACTTTATTGAAAGCATTGTCATTTTCAATTCTGTAAAAAACCGTAGGCCTACACAGGTTTTTTGCATCAATGCAGCTGTTTGATTATCTGAGTCTGAACAGTGTAGATGAAATGAGAAAATATTTACAACATTCGTTTTAGGTTTTCATAGTCAAAGAAAAATTCTGCTTACCTGCCTGTGTGGCGCTGATGTTATAAAACAGGATATTGACCCTCAGTAACAGACATGCTGCTCGGTTGGGAGGCAGTGGCAGAGTGTCATGGCATTCCTGGATTTTAAACCCACGTTGTCTAGAAAGATGTTTCAGCACACTGCTGGTGTTTCCACCTTACTTGAAATGATCATTTTACAGGCTTTACAGCAACACTGTCGTCATCTGTCTTCATGAAATAAAGCCATGCTTTGGATCGTTTCTTCAAGAAAAGGAATTGATAAGCTCGGAGGCATACAATTTCAATGGATCAGACAATTTGGAGCTGGTTTTTAACTGGAACCAGTTCTTGATTCCCATCTCCAGCCTCAGCTGCATTTCCCCAGCCTCAGCTGTATGTTGTTGGACTCAGCTGATGTTCATGTGTTCAGGTGTTGAGTGAAGTGTAACAAAGTGTTGTTCAAATATGACAATGTTGAGGTGAGACTGGCAAGCTGAGTGGGAAATGTCACACCCAAAATAAGGCAACTGTGTTTATTATATCACACAGGTGGTTGAGATATTTTAAAGCTTTTATTAGCATCCCTGCATGTGCTGTGCTCTGTAAACTAGGTGAACCTGTGCTTGTGTTATATATCATCCAGTTTGAGAACAAAACAGGTGACCTAGTCTTTTTAAAGTGCACTCAAACCTGAACCTCAGGGTTTGAAATTACGCACACATTTAGAAGGACAGAGGTGCTGAAAATCTGCCACCACTGAGTCCCAGCACTCCTTATATTCTGTCACCATTATCATCAGCTGCCAACTGCTTTGCACCATGAGCTGAATGACAGGCTAAGTTGACAAATATGGCTACTATGATTGGCTCAGTGTGAGAGATAAGAAGCTTAGATGCTGGATGCTTTTTGTAGCATATATGCAATATAATATTTGTGTACAATTGTATTCGTATCAGTAGCATAAAGTTTTTATAGACATTTAGGTACAAACCTTAGAAACGTACGTCCTAGGTAAAGTAGGAATGCACATGTTACGAAATGCATGAAAATATACATTTGAGGTGGAATACATCACCAAGATATTCATATTAATATAAATATATCCAAGACACGTGCGCTGATCATGACAGGCAACTGCTAATTTGGGGAGCTGGCACTTTTTTTGGTCCAATTACCGCACTGATTGGATCAATGATTATTGAATCACAATCAGGATTGTGTTTCCTGGGATTTTCTGTCGCCCTTTTTACACAGAGATTGCGCGATAAGGCCGCTACGCACTCTCCAGTGTGTGGTTTTAGATAGCATCTCGGCATCACAGAATGAAAAGAGGTGTGACAGGTGTGACATTTAACACAACAGCATCAGTCTCTAGTTTGACATATAACATACGCGTCGCCAACGCTTTATAAACAATAACAATAACAATGACATAATATGGCAATAACAATCATTTACCACCTCTGTTATATGGCTACTGATCTCGTCCTCTGCTCTGATCTCATTGTTTTCCCAGTTTGCGAACATTTTCAGCCAGTGTTCTTCTGTGAGTTAGCTGCTAACTGCTAGCAGCTACTTTTTAAATCTCCCATGGTGGGTTGCACGCATAACACGTCGTCAAAACGTCACACCTGTGCCACCCATGGTCCCATCATGCCAGCTATCTCGTTTATACAGACACCATTTCAGCGCTGTTACTACCTCCGTTCTTGACTCAGAGGCGAGACAACTCTGTCCCCCCACTCTGCAATTGTACCTTTTATACAGAAGGGCGATGTGGCGTGAAATTCTGGACTTGAACAGGCAGGGCTCTAGCTTCCCGGCGCAGCGCAGGGTGGTGAGCCCCGCGCAGAGCTAGTTTCGAGCAGCACAACCCGAGGCACGCTCAGTTTGGTAGTTTGGCAGACCGAGGTGCGCTGAGATGGGTGTGGCGGCGCAGCAGGGGGAGGTGTCGACAGATCCAGCTTGG
>NC_065513.1:41371510-41485932 GCF_006386435.1 Epinephelus moara | reverse complement strand
GTGGTGACCTCCTCCCAGGCTACCTTTGCATCATCAGCCCGTGGAGGTCTGCTCACAGTTCCGTATATTCGGACACTGCGAGCTTGGACCTCCCGGACCAAAACATCAGTTTCCTCCTGGGAGAAGTTTGGCCGTCTGACGCTGCTGCTCTCTTCTGCCATGGCGAATTGAGTAAACTCTCCTTACGCCTTCGCGCGGCGCATTTAAGGGCGAGGAGAGGGGCTCATTTGATTGGTGTAATGTGTGTAAAACCCACTCCAGGCCTTCTGTCCTCCCTCTTTCTGACTTGCGCAGGTAGGAGGGACGGAGGTGGGAAAGAGGAGTAGCTGCGCCAGGCGCACGGTGTGCCAAACTTGCAAAATCTGCCTGGCCGCACCCAGCTGGTGAAGCGCAGGTGCGCTGCGCCTCGCCCGGTCTGTGAAACTAGAGCCCGCAGTGTAAAAGGGGCTTATAACTGCTTCTCAAACTAAATCAAACTTTAACGTTCATTAAACATGAGCTCATATATATGTAACAGTGACATCTGAATTTCTGTAACCTTTTTAAAACGACTTCATGTCTCTGCTTCAAGATGAGGAGATTTTAAATGTTTGTTCTTGGATTATTCTCCCACAGGGATTAACAATCTGTTTATTCACCATTTTTCTGGGCATGTTGACCACTCTCAGAGTTTGATTACGCAGCAACACACATGACACTGAGCGCTTACAGGATCAGATTTACATAATCCCTGCTTCCTGACATATGAAAGGTGTGATCATGACTGGACTCTAATGCTTTCTGTCTTTCTCTCCCCCTCCCTTATCTGTCTGTCATCCCAGGAGCTTGTACCTACGAGGGATCGCTGTATGCGGTAGGTGCACCCACCCTGTCTTGTCCTATTTTACCTCTCTGGTATCACTGGTTAAGATTTCCTCCCCGTCCACTCACAGAATTAGGATCTCGAGTCCGTCTGTGAAGCTTAATGGGTATTTGCTCATGTATTATTCACAGGGGACATCACCAGGTTAGCATGACTGACGGTTGAAGATGTGTGTATGTGCAGAGATAGGTGGTAAAAGGCGTGTGTATGATCAGTAGGGATTGCTGCGTACATCCTCTGTTGTCTGAGATGTACCCGAGAAGATGTGTCTCATCTATAATGCATGCCTCATACTGACTTTGTGGATGATAATGACGATGAGAGGGAGTATGATGCAGCTCGGCAGCAGGCCCTGGCTGCTAAAAGAAGAGCCGTCGACTCCCGCTGCTCTGTCGATTGAAGGTTAGGCTCTTTTCAAAGTTAGACAGAAGTTTGTGATGAGCTATATTCCCGTGGCTCTGCTGAGTAACATTCGGGGTTTTGCTCTGAGTTGGGCTTTTGTTTTATAGTCTTTTAAACCCTGCTGCAGGATCCTCATATCCTGGCTCGTGACTTATTATAATGTTTTAAGTTTGTCGTGTTTGGCTTTAGGCTTCGACTGATGGAAGTCGCCTTGTTCCTCTGTGCCGGGTGCAGAGAGTTGCCCAGTTGCACTAAGTTTGAGCCGTAGAAAGTGGAGTTTGAGACAGAGATGTCAGTTGATATATGCCGTTGTACTTTTTAGACACATTGTTTTTGTATTCTCCTCACCGCTACAGTTATCCAATATTGTGATATTGTCTGTTATCTGTTGCTGATAAGATGTAAGTTTGTCTCTGACCGCGGTTACATGAAAAGTCTCAGGTGAAGCTGCGTTTGTCTTCTATTATTACTTAGCACATATGTTGACACTTGACATTTCAACAATGCTTTGCTTAATGCGTGGTTAGGTTTCGGCCACAGACTGTATGAAATAATGGACGTAGCTACCTTGACGTCATTGATTGGTACGCAGACTGCCATCTTGAGGTCTTAAGTTGGGCAATTTGGCCATTGCCACTGTAATTTTTTGGAGCCAGAAGTGACCATATTTGGACGAGAGGGTGGAGCTGTAGAGGAGTGAGGGGTGGATCTGACTCTTGGGCTGTGGTGACACCTCACAGACAGCCTGTCATGCTTAGCGTCCCCGCCCTTAAATATGTGTAACTTTGGGCCTTAACAAAATGGAAACACATGAGTTATAAAATCATTTACTCCCTGTTCAGTTGTCATGAATGTTCGAATTTGCTACAGAGACCAAAACCATTTTTTGTACCAGACTGTAAATATGTTTATTTCTGCTGTAACGTTGGGTATTTTAACATGGGGGTCTATGGGGATTTACTTTGTCTTGGAGCCAGCTCAAGTGGCCATTCGATGAACTGAACGGCATTCCAGCATTGGCTTTGTTTTTCAGCCCCAGAGTTTGCTGCCACAGATGTATAAAGAGAACTGGATACAGCACTGGGGGCAAGGCCTTGTACATTCTTATTAAAAGTTGAGCAGTGGTGCATGAAGCCTTGGAGGTTCCCACTTGGTTTAGACACAAAAACCAGTTGGTTATGGTTTGGAAAAGATCATGTTTAGTTTTAAATACCTGGTTTTTGTGCCACTATCCCTGCTGAAAAAACAGCAAGTGGTTACTAAAAACACCCATGTTTGGGGGCTGAAAAGCCGCAGGAATGGCTTAACAAAGTCATGACCACGGCCCTGTCCAAATACCCGCACTTGCACCCTAGTGCCCCTTAATTGTGCGCTCCTGCTAAGGGGCGCAAGTGCATAGGGTGTCCCAATTGTCTTGTGTTGTTATCAAGGGGTGCAAACCTGCGCCCTTAATGCACCCCTTCCGAAAGTGCGCATCAGACCTCACTTTGCTGAAGGATTTTACCCAGAATCCTCCGTAGTGTCGTGACGTTTCGAACAGCCAACCAATGGGAAGCCGAAGGAGAAAGCAACGGAAAGAAACGTAAAGAAATGGAAAGCAAAACAACCGAGAGCAACGGAGCTACGTTAACAGTAGAGTAAAAAAAAGACGTTACAGCTAATATACACATTATTAACAGGTAAATTCAAGAGTATTTAATTTAATTTACCTGTTGGTTGGGCATCAGCATAAATACTTGGATCTGATGTAGATGCCGCCTTCTCCTGCGGCTCCTAATCCTCCTCATCATTCGCTGATTGTATCTATTTATCATTTGCAGCAGCAGTGCTGCGAACAACGTTATTTCCTCTAACGCCATGTTTCGTCTCCTAGGAGACGGACCAGCTGGACCCAAACGGAAGTGACGTGTACACAACTGTCCCAATTCTCCTTTTTAAACAGCGTCGGTCCCTTGCGCACTTACGTCCCTAACTGCACTTTCGGCAAGTGCACTTCCTCAGACCTAAGACCTCAGGGCGCAAGTGTGGGTATTTGGACAGGGCCCACCTTTGTTGTTTGTCAGTCTCGAACTGTGGTCTGCAGCTTGTCAGGTGATACCCCATCCATGTCCCCCTCCTCCTCCCGATGACGAAATAAGCTTGTCTACCACTTCACATTAGAAACACTGATATGATAGGTATGAAACATGCAAATGAAACATCTGTGGTTTGCAGAAATGTGCAATGCCAACATTTTATTCTGGCTACTGGGCTAAAATTTCCCCACCAAAGACGAGGTGTGATGGTGGGTCACTTTGCCTTAAAGAGCTTCAGGTTCTTAAAGAAATAACGTACGTCAGACTTGAGTGGAAGGACTTTGTATCCAGTGATGTCCTGAGTGCTGTTTCAGGAGATTTTCCACCCAAAGGAGGGTAAAAGATGAAACAGTTAAAGACATTCACTGTCAGCACTGGTTGTACTTTGAAGTGCTTCAACCAATAGATATCTCTCCTTTTATTGGTCAAGCCCAAGTAAGAAAAAAAAAGAAAATCTGCTGCTGTACACTTTAGAAAAACACCACTTGTGTCTCGCAACAACTGGTAATCTCTCTTAAAAAGCCTTAAACATGGTTCTCAGTGGTTCCCATGCAGAATAATGATGAACTCCTGCTTCTTTCCTGCTGTGTTATCAGCATAATTACAGTAAAGCTTAAACAGCGCGCAGTAACATACCTACAACTACCTGCAGTCATGTAAATGCACGAGAACACATCCTGCCTCCCGTGTTACTAATCCCCCTGGCTTTGAAGGGGGGTAATTGTTAGAGCAAGGATGTAAAGACAGAAATGGTTCAGTTGGTGTTTTAGGAGGGAAGAAGGAGTGGTGGTGGAGGAGCAGAAGGGAAAGGAGGAGGAGGGGGTTTGTGGGAAAAAGGAGAGGGCAGGGAGACAGGTGGGCCGTCCCAGCATGTTTGAACACAGTCAGGAAAAAGGCCCTTCTGGAGTTCAAAGTGAAGAACTTCCCCCCCAACACCTGGAGTGGTGGGCAGATGGGAACAAATGGAAAATAAAGAAACACGCAGATTAAAGTGCAGAAGCCCTCAGGCCTCTCTGTGTGGTGAAAATAATCATAAGAGCCAAAACAGCCTTCTCACACATGATCAGTGTTCTCTTTCTTCTTTTTCCAGACTTTAATTTCTGAATTTGATTAGCTCTGGTGTTCAGCTTGATTTATGCTCAATAATAACTCCACGAACAAAGGTCATTATGATCATTCCTCACAGCTAAATTAAGAAAAGACATAAAGGCACAATTATATATGTGAGATGACATTTAAGAGGCATTTAAAACCATGGGGTATGTGCATTTCAGAGCAATAAAACAGCATTTCTCATTCTTCTCTAAGATTTCTCCCACAATTTTAAAATGGTTCCAGGACTTAAAATAACCAAATTATTCTTTCATGCATCTCCAGACCTCCCTGTAGTGTTTAGGATCCCTAGATAAGGGTTTCCAGGGTAATGAGTTCACCTCATGTGTAGCAGGACAGACACTAGTTTTGGATGTTGCTTTAAATCACAGAACATGTTTTATTCACCCTGTGCGCTGTCAGAATGTACGACTTCTACACTCACAATTTATAGTCACAACTGTAGACAAGAACGTGTGGTCAATTTTTTCCAGTCTGTACGTTTCCACACACTTCAAGAACCTGGTTACAGTTCTTCAGTAAGATGATTTCTTTAAGGTCCAATGCGTAAGGTTTAGGGGGATTTAATGGCAGCTAGCAGGGATGACTGCAGATTGCAACCAGCTGAAACTTCTCCTGGTTAGTATTCCTTCAGTGTTCATCGTTCAGTGGGTTTTTATGGGGAGCTGAATTATCTACAGAGGACTCTTCTCTCCAAAACAAACAGACGAGGTGATTAAAACCGGTAAAACACTGAATAAATCAGTTTCATGTTTCAAATCAGTGTTTTTCCAATGCTGTTTGGCATGTTGTTGGGCTTGTTAGCCCAGCACCTGCTAATATGTGCTCACCTTTCTTCTCTGATAATTTAATATTCAGATGCTCAGGAGGTTTTTGCCAGGAGCAAAATTATCCACAGAGGTCTCTTCTTCTCCAAACCAAACAGACCAGGTGGTTAAAACACTGAATAAATCAGTTTCATGTTACAAATCAGTGTTTTTCTGATGTTGTCTTGCATGTTGGAGACGAGCAGCGAGCCCGGCACCTGCCAATGTGTGCTGAACTTTTTGTGTTGACCTTTTTCCAACCTTAATGCTATCCCAGAGGTTCAGAAGGTTTTTACTGGGAGCTGAATTATTCACAGAGGTTTCTTTGACTTTTACACAAACAGACCTGGTGATTTAAACCCTTTTATATTCTATTTCTGCCAATATATACCTCTAAATCCTCACACTGGACCTTTTATAGATCTTTAAAGTGAAACCTGGTTTCTGTAGCACGGGATAAGAGAAACATGACATCACCAGATAGTTTTCTCCCGGAGAATGCTGGTTTCTTGGCAATGTAAGTGGAACTGGAACCTAATTGGCTTTTTAAGTGTACAAATGTGCTTGATAAAGACTTCAGACAGGGAAATAACAGCCAAATGACACTGATACAGTGAAAATCAGCGAGCCATGCTCACAAAATAAGGTCGGGGAGAAAGCTGATTACTGAGCTGCTGCATGTATATATGGATTTACAGGAACCAGGTCACTTTAGAGCGTGTAAACACGATTACCTACATAACCTGGCCCCTTAAATATAAACGCAGTGATTGACAAGAAACAAAAATATGGACTCACATGGCTTATGGATTATGGTCTGTGTTTTGCGGCAAAGTTAAGTTGTGTTGTAACACAGCAGAGACTAGTGACTACAACACTCTAAAATAATAAAACTCATAAAACAAGTCTTTAATGAATGTTCTCACAGCAGCCATATGGGATATTGGATGAAGGGACTTCAGCCAATCAAAATTTCTCATATGCCAAATATCCGATCGTCGTTAAATGTTAAGGCGATTAATCATGCGTTGCAGCTCCCCAAAGCGGAGGTTGCTGATCACCCTTCATTTTCATCAGCAGAGATGTCTTTGTGGTTTTTTTTGCTGCCAAGACTAACATTTTGTGTTCATCATTTTTTGGAATTTATTAAAACAAAAACAGTTGGCTTGGTCTTCAAAACCCCATACTGATCAAAGAAATGATGATTTTCACACGTGGTACAATGTGTGAGATGGATTTACAGGCAGTGAGACACTGAGGAGCAAGTCCTTACATTCTGCCACAGAGAACAGTCTAGTTCCCACGGATGTATTGATTGGACCTTTTTATGGGTTCACTTTCTACTGACAACTTCCAAGAGACCATGGGAGGCGGTGTTTGGCTGATGTTCCACATCCGCACTAAATCATTTATCAGTCAGCTGTCTCTCAGCTCCTGTAACCTGATCAATCAGATCAGACCCACTGGAGGTCGTGCTCAGAGAGGCCTGTATCTGCTGGGTGTAAACAGCAAGTGACGTCACCCTCAGGTCATCTTAAACATCCCAATCTGGTCAGCTCATGCCAGCCTGTAGGCTTACACTGGGTACTAAACATAGCTACCAGTGGAGGAAGAAGCTCTCAGGTACTTTATTTAGAGCAGATGTTATAGAGAACAGGAACTGCAGTTAGTTTTATTACATTTTTAAGTGGTTAAATTGCAGTTATTTTTAATTGTGGGGTATCTAACGTTTCGTAATATAGTCTCTGACTTGTTGGGAACTCGATCAGTATCCCATAGAGCAAAAAACTGCAAAAAAAATACAGGCTGTGGACAGCCACAGACGTTTAACTATGGCCCAATGGTGGCTGATGGTTGGCTCAGTGTGTTGAGGGGGATCTGACTTTTTTAGTTCAGTCCTGACTAATTATGAACTTGATCAGTATCCCCAGGAGCCAAAAACTCTGCATAGAATACAGGCAATGGACATCCACAGATGTTTAACTATGGCCCACTGCTGACTCAGTGTTGGCTGATGGTTTGCCTGGTGTGTTGTTAAATTGCAGCCATTTTTTGAACTAATCTGTATCTAAGCATTCAGATTTAGTCTCTGATTTGTTGGGAACTCGATCAGTACCCCAAAGAGCAAACAACTGCAGAAAATGCAGGGAATGGACAGCCCTCAGATGTTCAACTACGGCCCAGTGCTGGCTCAAAGATGGCTCATTGTTGGCCCAGTGTGCTGTTTAATGGCAGACATTTTCTGAACTGAGGTGTATCTAACTCTTCAAATTTAATCTCTGATTTGTTGGGAGCTTGATGAGTATCCCAAAGAGCAAAAAACATTGCAGAAAATACAGGCAATGGACGGCCACAAATGTTCAACTATGGCCCAGCGATGGCCCAACGATGGCCGATGGTCAGCTGAGTGTTTTGAGGGGAATCTGACTTTTTTAAGTTCAGTTTCTGACTTATTGTGAACTTGATCAATATCCCAGAGAACACAAAAACTGCAGAAAATACAGGCAATGGACAGGCACAGATGTTCCACTATGGCCCCCTGCTGGCCCAATGATGGCTAATGGTCAGCTGAGTGTTTTGAGGGGTATTTGACTTTTTTATTTCACTCTCTTACCTAATTGTGAACTTGATCAATGTCCCAAAGAACAAAATACTGCAGGAGATACAGGCAACGGACTGGCACAGATGTTCAACTATGGCCCACTGCTGGCTCAATGATGGCTGATGGTCAGCCCAGTGTCTTGTTAAATTGCAGCCGTTTTTTAAACTGAGGTGTATTTAACTCTTCCAATTTAGTCTTTGATTTGTTGGGAACTCGATCAATATCCCCAAGAGCAAAAAACTAAGGTGAAAATCCAGAGAATGGACAGCCACATATGTTCAACTACGGCCCAGCGCTGGCCCGATGATGGCTGAAGGTCGGCTCAGCATCTAAGGGCTGAAAATATCTCCAGATGAGATCTAAAATGCACCACCAAACTAAAATGTGGCCTTTTTAAGTGACGTTCTGATCATCTTAATCTGTTAAGTGATTAGAAATCAGATAAATGTTAAAATAGTGCAAAACTTCTCTAGAAAGCAACAATACCTCCAAAAATATACTGAAGTACTTGAGTAAATGTTGCTGTATCCTCCTCTCCATTCCTTTTACCCAACAATTGTACACTATAAAGCCAAAAGCATTGTGGGTAATGTGTTCTACGTGCATCCTGGCAGATTTAAAATAACTCCAGACTCACTGTGGCGGTGCAGCAGTGTGCCACCAGGCCTGACACACTGCTGAAGTGCAGCATATAGCCCCTCAGTGAAGGACAGCGGGGCTCGGCAACATGCAGCACCATGTCCAAATATATCACCTGCCCCCTCAAGGCTTGAATTCCTGGCATTGCAAGTCACCGTTTCTGTAGGAATCAAAATGTAGGGCACCTCGAGAATAGCACCATCAGGGCGGAGGTCCATGCAGTTACGCCAAGATTTTACAAAGAGGGGTAGAGCTTTGGATTTAACAGAGCATTAACCTGAACAGAGCTGGAACGTTGTGTGGGTGCAACTCCAAACTCCTCTTGATCTCACCGGCTCACAGTGACGTGTTGTAAGGTTAATATTTCTTCCTGTCTGGACTGGTCCCAATAAATTTCTTCTTGTTTCATCCCAATCCTCCCACTTTTATTTTTGAGTCATTGTTCTCTAGTGCTGAGTATCGAAGCTCCAGCCCAAAGAACGACTCATAACCAGTCCTGAATGTGTAACTGTTGCTAAATGCATAAAAATGAGGAATGCTTTTTGAATCCGATGTTACTTCAGTGGTTAATTTTTTAACATGCTGAGCTTATGCACACATCAATGCACATATGTTTACAGGAATGCAGTGCTGTTTACGGCGTGATGAGCCATAAAAGATAATGAGTTTTGCTGTGCACATATAGGGAAAAACCGTCTTATGTCTCTTTGAACCTCTGTAATCTCTCTGAAGTGCCTTAAACACAGCTCTCAGGGCTGTAGTTGTGGTTGGTGGTAGGCCTGTACTGTATGCATATATCAGGTATCTCTGGATTTATGTAGAGAAAAAAATAATCATTTCCATTTGTTGTCATGGCTGCAGCATGTAAAACAGCTCTAACATGATAATAAAACATGTAAATTCCTCCCAGTTCCTGCGCACTTTCCCATCCCCCAAAAGTAAATCACTCTCCAGTTTTGGATGTGTAAATGATGCTACATAAAGAGGCGTCATGATCATAAAAGTGATGTCCAGAGGGAGTCCTGGTGTCTGTTTAATCACATCATCACTGGTTGAAGTCCCAAGGACATTTATTGCATGTCTCTCTTTCAACTCTTATGGTTTCCTAATAATTTAGTGAAAATTCCCCTGCATTACCTCCCACGATGGCCGGGTTATCACTCCGCCTTCAAGAGGAAACTAGAAACACCTTTAATTTCTGACATAGTCAAAACTATTCAAGTTCTGCTTGAGCACAACCCAAAAATTAAACCATGACCACTCACCCCTTGATTTTTGAAGTGTGTTTGTAGTAAATTTAACGCATGATTCGTTTAGTCTCATTAGTGACAGTTAACTGTTGACAGCATTAAAATACCTGGAGCACTGATGAAGAATGCGGGTTAATTATTTAACTGAAATTCTGTTTGGGGTGTCCTGATTATCAAGACACCGACGTGCCAAACAGAAACAAGTATTTTGCAATTATTGATTTACTTGAACCTTTCATGAGGGTATTTTTTTTTTTTTTTTTTACATAGAGATACCATATATTAAAACAGTTATTTTTTGCCTTATTTGTTATTTCCAGAGCAGAAATCTAAACCTAAATGTGTATTTTGGATGTTTCTCATCCACTAGTCTGAAAGACGACATGTTATAGAAGCAAAATAGCCCAAAATCTCAAACTTGACCAGTGCATGAAACACCATATTTTCACCTGTTGTGTCTCGCCTTAATACTGTTCGTACATATGTCTGCAAAAACTAATGCACCAAAATTTGTACATGTCATCGTGAGCCAGTAATTTCTGTCTAACCCACAATGTATTTGGGAAGGCTGTGATCACTTGACGAATGCACTGACAGGAGTAAAGGACACGACATCACCGTGTTTCTTTTTCTAAACCTAAGCACATTAACTTTACTTGCCTAAACCTAACCCAAGAGTCAGCAACGTTTACTAACCCTAACCCTGCAGGTTACACAGTTCTACAGTTGGATAACGTTGGAATCAATTAAAGCCTACAACAATAATAAATGAAAATTAAAACATTCAAAAATAACCCTGATTCTTTTCCATGTAGCATCATTTTTGGTCAAAGCCACAGGGAGCCGTTGGAGAAAGGCTAAGCAGCCACTTTTCGTTAAGTACGTATCTGTACATGTAGAACATTACATCATTCTTGGGGTGCTAATTCTTTGATATCATGCAAACCATTGTATGAGAATATGTTGCTGCCAGTGGTGGAAGAAGTACTCAGAAACTTCAGCCTGTTTCCCTGCTGTAAGCGGCAGCAGGTCTCTCTCAGTACTGAACCAATTTTGAAAATTGTTGTCTGCATTTGTCACTTAGACAAAAATACGGGAAAATAGTGTCCAGGTTAAAAATGATGAAGTTTCCCTTTAGGTACTGCACCCAGGTACATTCCACCACTGATGGCTACATAATAAAAACACCTTTTTAGTGAAGTCAAAGTTGTAAAAGAAAATTCACCAAAGCAGCTGATGACTCCTCAATAACTGACTTTTTAAATCATACCTGACATTTATATTCTCCTTGTAAATCTGAGCACCCCTGATCACTTTTCTTCGCAGTACCTCCTTCCTAAAGTTAACCTCCGTATGTAATTTGCAGCACCTGAAATGCAGTGCAGCTTCAGTGCACCAAGGTGATCTCTCAGGAAAATAGTTTTGCAGAACATTTCCAGTCACCGTCAGAAAAACAATCTCAGCAGTACGTCTGATTGCTGCTGCTGCCCGACACGCTTCACAACTTGAGTCTGATGACGCCGACTGGAAAAAAAGAAAAAGCTCAGACTCAAATTAAAAGGAGAATACAGTGAAGGCAAATACAATGAGCTATTTTAAAAGCGCCTATCTCTAACTTCCTCTGTGCCGAGGGGTAATATCCCCAGCACGCGTATTCATATCCATCCACATTGTGCCCGTTGGGGTTCGGTGGTGAAGTATGACATTAAAAGCACTAATAGGATCTGACTGCTGTTGGACAGAATATGTATATTAGCGGAAACTGCCTTTTTACCAGGGCCCCTCGGTGGATTAACGCTCAAGCTGTAGTGCTAATTCCTCTGTGACGACCCGGTCGCCACTGACTGGTGTTCACGCTGCTGTTTCCCCCCCGCGGGGCTCTAAACGACCCATGTGATCAAAGGAAAAGCCAAATCAGACCTCGTGTCCCCCCCGAGGGATGAGACAAGCACCGCAGGAATGCTTCAAGGCTGCAGGAGGGAAACATACTGAGAGTGGAGCAAAGTATTGAAGAGGGGGAAAGAGGCAAAACAGAAGGGTCAACAGTCTGGGACAAAATAAAAGCAGGAGGGAGGTGTCTGACAGCAGGAACCTGACATCACCTAGGTCCTGTGGGACAAAGTCTGTGTGTCAGCATTTTCCTTTTAGAAATCCTGGACAGGTAGAGTCACCGGACTGCAGTCGCTGTTCTCTCCCTCTTTTGAGAACTAAACTGGATTCAGCACTTTTGACCCAACGTCTTAGAACAAGTAGTTTTGAACTTAAAAAAAAAGTTAATGGTGAACACTGACTTCATGCCATGCTGAATATCAGTTTTAAAAAGACATTTAGCCTCTTACTGAGTCCTGAAGTCATATTTTCTTACAACAAGCTAAATATTGTTCAGTGTGGAGAGAATTTATTTACCTTTATGTTGCAAAAATCAGCTTTTAACGAGGCTTATAACATCGGTTTTGTCGTGTTTTAAAAGCTGCTGTTACTCCATATTTTTCTGATTGTCAACGAACCCCATGACAACAGAGCAAAACCAGCAGTGTGTTAGTCCGTCTCTCAATACTTTTGGACCGCTCTGTCCTGACTGTGGCTCTCAGCTCCAAAACCATTGGTTCCCTGCTGATGACATCACTCTTTAAGTTCACAAATATATCGTTAAGCAAATGCTACTTAGACAGGAGGAAATAGTGCATTTGTTGGGGATGGTTTATTGAATTAAGACTTGAGTGTGAAGGAGGGATGAAGCAGGGATGACATACAGCGAAGGGCCGCCGGCTTTTGTACATGGGATGCCCGCGCTAACCACTGAGCTACCGGGCACCCCCATTGCAGATTTTTGTGCCTAAACACAACCACATGTTAACCACAGCATTGTTGAAACAAAGTTTGTAACATATCTGTGGTTTTCAGAAACGTACAATACCAGCATTTTCTCAGGTGACTGGGTTGATTTGTGGACGCAGGAAAATGTATGTGGCTTGAGTCAAAACAAACTGCAGTGTGTGTTCATGGTTAATGAAGCAGCATGTCATCCAGTGACTCATTATGGGACTAAAATATGAAGCCAAATGTTTTGTGAAGACTCATTTTGTGTTCTTTGGGGACGAATTTTTTCTGCTCTTCTCAGTGACTGCTCTGTATTTTGGAAAAATTGGTTTCTGCAAATTTAACACTTCACTTCCTTTGTGCTGCTGAATTTAAGAGTTTAGGAGAGGCAGGGGCAGGCAATACTTCAACAAAATCCTTTATTGAAATTCAGGGTATTATATGGGCATATTGGAGTGTTTTAAAAAGTAATGTTGTCAAACTTAATTAATTTTTGATGGAATGAATAATTCTAAGTACATTTTAATTTATAAACCAACAAAATTAAGTATTGAAGTTCACTTTTTTCTGTACAAAATCTGTAAAGTATGCTTTCTGATATCATGGATAAGAGATGAGCCATTCATTGTGTTGCGTATTAATGTTTAATGTGCTCTTGTCAGCGCTAACTTTCTGATGCTTGATGACCGAAAATGTTGCATTTTCGTTGTTGTTTTGTGCCAAGTTTGTGCCGACGGTGTGCAGGAATTTTAATGCTTTTTTTTTCTGCATGATGCCATGTTTTCCCTTCATGCTGGGTTTGCGTTTGACAGAACTTAGTATGTGACATTTACACACATTTGACA
Organism: Epinephelus moara; assembly: GCF_006386435.1. NCBI lineage: Eukaryota > Metazoa > Chordata > Actinopteri > Perciformes > Serranidae > Epinephelus > Epinephelus moara. Next base: position 41,472,518 of record NC_065513.1, on the reverse strand, counting down.
TATGTCTCTGTCTGCAACTTTGTGTTTTTGCTGCTGACCGTCTTGGCCAGGTCTCCCTTGAAAAAGAGATTCTTAATCTCAACGGGACTAACCTGGCTAAATAAAGGTTAAATAAATAAATAAATATTTTTTTTATTGGTGTTGTGATATTATCCATTTGGTAAAACAGGTACAACAGGTTTGGATTTTGGAGATGAATCAAAGTTCAGGGACTCATTAGCGACCAGATTAAGAGCTGATGATCTCGACTCTCATATGTCATCTGTCTTGTTTTGATGCCATTTAAACTTTTGACACAGCTGGAGGTTTGTTTTGGTGCTCAGCATCAACATGACATCAAAAAACAACTTCAAGCGCACAGTAAAGTTCAGTCACATCTTGAACTGCTGCCACTGTTCTAAGGATAAAAGCTTGTTTTAAAAACTTCTTTTACCGCACCAGACTCATTGTATAGTTTTATTTGTTAGACTCGGAGTGTTGAATTCTCCAAATTAAGCCGCGCTCCAACTCCAGCACATCCTGTTCCTCCCTGTTCGTCTCTTTTTAGAAGTTTCCCTGCTGCTGTGATGTGTGAAGTTCCCGACATAATGAAGAGAGCGCCGGCCGCGCTGATGTCAGGAGAATAGGGGCTTTTTCAGAAGCACTGTGGCCCAGGACACACAGAAATAGATCATTTGAGGACTTGCCATTCGCGGCTCTACCACATCTGAATTATTAAGTGGCCCGAGGCTGTGAAGTGCCTACACACTGGCTGCTCTTTTCAAGATGCTTTTAAAGCTAAACTGCTTCTTGCATCTCGAATCCCTCCGTACTTTTGAGCCAGAGCAGCAGTTTCCCATTTGTTTTGCTCAGGGGAGAAACAGTATAAAAGTGCAGCGTGATAACAGTGTTGTTTTATTTCCGTGTCCATCACCAAGGCTGGTTTAGATTGCAGAGAAGCATTAAAGTTTCAAAACACCTTGAGCCTTATTTAGTGAGGCGCTACAGGTTGTTAAAATTCTTCTTCAGCTCTTGAATTCTTAAAACCCAATGAAACGATTACTTTCTGGACACGGCAATGGCACTACTAATACAGATTAATGTGAACAAAACTACTCTTGTTTTTTGGCCTTCCTTGCACATTTAAACAACATTCACTCTCCTGAAAGTGTGGATGCATTTGTGAAAACAGTTTTCACGTTTCAAGTGTTTCTTTTACTTTCTTTTTATGTTAATTTGTCATGTCAACCATAAAGCATACAGCTGAATGAAACTGTGTCAGTTTCGGCACCAGAGTATAAAAACAGCAAAGGTCTGATGATGTGAAAGTTGCATGTAGGTCAGTGTTATATCCAGGAGGAGGGTGGAGAGAGGAGAGAGGAGGAGAGGTGCTCACAGCCTAATGCAAGAGAGGAGAGAGAGGATGACTGGACGTGTGGAAAGTTTTGCAAGGCCAAGTACAGATGGAAAAAAGTACTGTGTTTTGTTGGTGCAGACGTGTTGCGGCAGGTCCAGGTGAGAAGATGAGGTATGATTCAGGAAGTCCAGTGGAGTAACCCATCCATGAGTTTAAGCTTATTAGATGACGCAACACTGCAGATTTATAATACTGTTTTACACCTCATTAACCATCCTGTGAGGTGTAGAGTGTAGAGTTACTGTAGTTCAGTATACGCGCTGTTTTGGCTGTTGCCATCTCAGTTTTTTTAGCCAGAGGCGACCATATTTGTATGAGTAGGTGGAGCTGTGGAGGAGCGAGAGGTGGCTACATCCACATTAATACATTTTGTTTTAAAGCGCCCACTTATTGAAACATTCACGCCTAGCGTCCACACTTTCACGGCACCATTGAAAAGGCTGCTTTTGCAATTTCACCAGTCTTGTTTGGGTACAACTTTCCCATCGCCATGGCTCCCTCCGACGATGCATAATGCTCCCGGTACTACTCTGATATGTTGCTTTATTTGCTTTGTAACGGTCCTACTGTTCATCATCTCTGTAGTATTTTCTCTAACTAAGCAACCAACCACAGCATAGACAATCTGCTGCCTGTTTACATGAACCCTTGCATGCACATTGTATGTGAATGGTCATGTGGTATGCTTTCATTCTCTTTCAAGTGTGTTGGTATGGACGGAGGTTATTTCTGCAACTGCTAAAAAGCTAATGTGTACAGAAATTGCTTTTGTTTTAAAACATTTTAAGATTAAAACCTGTGAGTGTACGTGTTGCCTGTGGTGACGCCTCGCAGACAGCCTGTCACTTAAAGTGACCGCACCCTTAATAAGGCACAACTTTAAGCCTTAATAACATTTAAACAGGTGAGTTATATAAAAGTTTACCCTCAGCGCAGTTGCCATGAATGTTTAGATTAGCTATAGAGACCAAACTGTTTCTGTACCAGGCTATAAACATGTTTTCTTTCTGCTGCAAAGATCAGCATTTTAACATGGGGGTCTATGAGGATTGACTCGCTTTTGGAGCCAGCCCCAAGTGGCCATTAGAGGAACTGCGGTTTTGGGCAATTCCACTTTGGCTTCGTTTCTTAGCCCCAGAGGTTGTCACCATGGATGTATAAAGAGAAGTGAATACAGTGTTGGAGGCGGGGCCCCATACAGTCTTATGAAAGTTGCGCAGTGGTGCATGAAGCCAAAAAAAGTTCTACATCCTGGGTATATAACTACCCTGAGCTTTCAAATTGTTGGGCAAGCACACCAGAGACTTTGTTGGTAGAGCAGCTCAACACGGTTTAGTCCTCCGCTATCTGTCGTGTGGCTCTTCTGAGACTTTCAAAATGTGATTGGATTGAATGCATCAAATTCTGATAGTGACACAGGTCACATTGTGGGGGTTGTGACACTCAAAAAAATGCATCCACTGATTTTCAGACATCCCCTTCACAATGTAATTCTATGGGAAAAGGTCTTTTTGGTCCAAAGGCTTGATGTGACGGACCTGGAAGTTGTAATTACATGGTTTGGCCACTGTTAAATTGGCTTCAAAGCCTGGTGCTTTTCCTGGAGGCTGGGTTGCCACTTGGTTGGGAGCCCTGCTGTGTTAAAACCTCTTCTGTGCCAACGCAATAACAACACTGAAATGACTGAGGACGCAGTGCTAATGTTGGCACTGCCTTCGGGGATGGATAAAGAGGGAACGATGAGACAAACTGGAGAAGGATGGGTTTTTGGCTTCATTCTAGTAATTATTTATTTCCATCTTTCATGTGATGACCCCTCAGAGGGCCCTGATCCTTGGGTTGAGACGCTGTCCCACGCCTCAGCAGTGCTGCCGGGGCTAAATGAGAGCTCGCCATGCTCCCTCGACTGGAACTAAGCCTTTTTTTTCCCTCCACCAGCTCTCTGCAGACATGCAGAGCTGTGGAGGACTGGAGTGAAGTGGAGCAACCTTTGGCAAACACCCAGCTGCTCGGCTAATGGGCAAACAAACAAGCTAGCAGCCCCCCTTTCTCATCAACCCCCCTCCCACATGTGACCCTCCGGACCCTCCAGGCCATCCGGTGGTGGCTTTGACAGTTTCATCACTGAAGGTCTGGGAGGTCGTCAGCCTTTTGTCTCTCTCCTCATTCAGAGTGTTTGATTCCCGGCTCGCCATTCAAGCCAGTTTGCCTCTTATCTGTAAATACCAGCATGCGGCCCCCGAGCCCCGCTTCGTCTTTCTTGCTCTACTTTTCCTCCTGTCTGTGCCTGCAGGCTCTTGGAGCTACAAGTGTTTAGACAGAGAAGCGTTAAACTGAGCCAAGTCTTTGTCCCCGTCGGCTCAGACGGCCGTGTTCACACACGCTGCAGATCACAAACCTCCCATCCACAGGGCTCATTTTTTCAGCTCTATGCCGGGTTTCCCTCCTGTATCCTGTCATGAATACAGGAGGAGGAAGGAGAACATCTTCAGGGACAAACTGCTTCAAAAATTAATTCTTTTGTCTGTAAGAAAGGACTGGAGGAATTCAAATAGCTGTGAAGAATGAGAGCACACGAGGGAGTCTTTCATATGTGGGAGATTTTTACTGATTCTCTTGTGTTACAGAATAATTTCACTGTGCGAGGCCACAAAATCAGTCTCCGGTGTGTGTGTTAAAATGCACCGTGAGAATTAAAAGTCTTTTTTTATTCCATGAATGCACAAAATTTTTACCAGTTTACTGTCATCTGGAAGACAAGATATTCTAATGAGACCCTCTGCAACATAATAGGAAACAAAGCAAACTAAAAGCCACTCCAGCATGTGAAGAAAACTTCATGCATGTGCGCATAAAAGCTGACAGTAACACTCAACAGTCATACCAGACGGACTTTGAAGTTCTTTGTACTGTGTTATCTGGCTTCACATTCTGAGTTTTTATACATTTTCAGTAGAAATGAAGGTGCTTATGTTTAAGAATTGTGAATTTTGAAGAATTTTTGGCAAAACAGTTTAATTACAAGAAGAAAGCTGCAAATTGGAGCTAAAAACACACGAGACAGACAGATGTTTTTAGCTTTGTAGGATTAAAGATGTGAATGGTACAGTTGCACACTTTCTGAGCATTTGTAAAACGCAGGTGGTGGAAGTAAATAGTGGTCTTTGCCTCTTCAGCAGTTATTGCGTAAGTGCCACTCAGTAAATCTAAAGCTACTTCAGTGAAGTCTCTCTGAAAGACAGGAAGTATTCAGCTGACTTTCTCTCGATAATTAAAGGTAAAGTAAATCATTCACATGTCAGCAGCTTCTTTTTCAAATTCCGCAATGATTTTCCAACCCCTCCCTGCCCCCAATATCATCTCCTCATGGCCCTCTGGGAGGCCTGAGCACTTCACACGCCACCCATGGTCCAATCAGATGTCCAGATTGCTATCAGCACCGGCAGGATCCACGCAGAGAAGACGTGGAAGGACTGTGATGTTCAGGTAGCAGCAGGTCTGCCCTCCTCTTCATGTGTGCCCTCTTCTTCCTTTTCTGCCGTCAATTGCAATAATTCATTCTCAATCCGGCCCTCCTCTTCCCTCCTGCTGGAGTTTTTTTCTTTCCAACTAGGAAGTCAGTCTCTGGTCAACCACATTTTCCTTTGTGTCTGTCTGGATTATTGATGAAGCAGGTGAGGCGAAACCAAACAGACTGCAGGCAGAGTGAGCAGTTAAAGAGGTTCAGGGAGAAGACAGAGTAACACCAGCTCTAAATGTGGAAGCACTTTGAAATCAGTCAGTTGGATTTTAGGTTTGGGGCTGCAGCTATTGGTTATTGTCATGACAAATTTATCTGTTGATTTATGTTTTCTTTCACTGATTATTGTCTACAAAATAAATGACAATTTTCCAAAATCCAAACTCTCGTTTTATCAGACTAGCAGCCAGAAACCTGAATATATATAGATTCACTGTACAGTGACCTGAACTATTAATCACTTGTCAAAAGTTCAACATGTTCTCATTCCTTAAGGGCAAAACAGATTGCCTGTCAAGTGCCTTTCAGAGTGAGCCATATGTCAGTTACAGAAAACAAGTCATATGAGCGGTCTCTGAGTTGAGGTTAAGGTCTGGTTAAGTTAAGGCAACTACAACAGCTTGGTTAAAGTTCAGGAAAGATTGTATTCATGGTTTACAGACACCAATATTGGACAGTGATGATAGTCGTGATTGCAAGAGGTCTCCTGCCAGGAAAGCATGAAAATCAGTTGTTTGAGGTTGTGTTAGGGTGAGGAAATGATTGTGGTTTCGGTAAAATGTCAGTAAATTAAACTTATCATGTGTCGCGCATTAAATCAGTTGGTTATTTCAATTTTTAAACGAAGACCATGATCCTTTCTAACCTTAAAAGAATTCCTTACTTTCAAATCACCATTTTAAATGAATTACTCATTGCATGTTACCTTGAATTTGTGATGCCTCCAAGGTGAACCAAGAATCCAAAAACGGAGAAAAAAAATTCTTGATGAATTGATGTCCTAGGGGTCCACGTTTAACAACAGCAAAATATATGGAAACATTCATTTACAAACTCTCACACGTGTGCAGTGTAATCCAAGTCTCATTTAATCAGTCGTGTACTCAGTTCTTCCCAGACACGTGCACTTTCACTAAAACATTTGTGTTTAAAAAAGTTGCTTAAGTTATTTAAATAGTACGGTTTTCGAGAAACAGTATGTGTTTTGGAAGTTTGTAAATAGATGTTTTGATATAGTTTTGCTGTTGTTAATCGTGGTCCCCTTTGACTTCAATTCATCAAGAATTTTCTCAGTTATTGGCCTCTACGTTCACTGTAGTGGCCTGCAAGAAAAACCTAGGTTTTCTCTATGAATTCAACATAACACGGGGTGAGTAACTGTTGCACACTTGAGCACAAAGGAAGACTCTCAGGCGTGCATGAGTTTAAGATCCTTTACTTCTGTAAACACAGAAACACAAGCACATCAGCACGACCACACCGCGACATGCAGGCTGGCTGGGGGTCCACTTATTAATTAGTGCTAGCTTGCACCTCACTTAAAGGACCCTTAGGCTGCCTCAAAGTGCCTGTGAAGAGCTTTACTCATTTTATACACATTCTAACCCACTGCAAATATTAGCTGATCTTGTGCCCAACTATCAGATTACAAATAAATAAAAATAATGGCAGTCCAATAATGAGAAAATAGTACACACATAATACAAACTAAGAATGGGGGGTGTCCGCTTATATTGCCCACATTACTATGAGTCCCACATAACTGATAAATAAACTCTTTAACTAAGAGTTGTATGAACGTTTAATGGATTTGTCCAGTTTTAACATTTCCCGCAGTGCCACATCAATTAACAACATTTCCGGGCAATGTTAACAAAAACACTAATCCAGCTGACATTATGTGGTGACTGGAGTTTGGATTTGTATCGTCATAGCACGGTTTGTGTAATATCCTATAAAAATACACACCCAATACTTTGCTTGATACATTGTGAATTAGCGCCCTAAGAATGACGTTAAGTCCTTATCATAAAGTTACGTAGTTAATTTAAAGCCTTTGGAAACACAGCTTGAAATAGTAAAAATGCGTATATTTTATTAAAGTCGAGTGTCTCATTAATCATCCACAAAAGTCTGAGTGAAAATAACCATTCATAAGTATTAGAAAACCGGGTTTAAAAACAGCTCATTTTGCTGTTTAGACCATTTGCCTGGACAGAGTGGGCGTGGCAGATAACGCTCTGATTGACAGCTCCCTCGTTTTGATTGACACCTCCCTGGCTCAGCAATGGCTGCCACAAATTTAATCCAGCCGTACATGTTTGAGCCCTCTGATGATTCAGAGGACGAAGCAGAAGCCCTGCCAGCTGAAAATGATTCCTTTCAGGTGGTCACTGAATGGTAAGTTTCAAAATGTTTTGTGATTCATATTAATGTTACTTCGTAGAATAGTTAGCATAACTTTTACATGCAATGTTAGCTGAGATGAATGACAACGGGAGGCTAGCGCTTCGCCTTCCTTCATTGAGATACGTTTTCATTGAAAACATAAATCTGCTCTGTTCTTCTGATAATAGCCTTTTTCATTCAAACACATCCAGTCTTAGTAGATTAAATATGTCTGTACTCTGACACACACACTGACCCTCAAAGCGGGAGAGACCGGTGCCGGCCGGCTGTCTCTCTGGCGTTGTGTAGTAGTATTTGCCCACCTCGAATAATGTTCCCCTCCGGCTAAAATTGTGTTGTTTCCCGCAGCATCACCTCCGCGATTGGGGATATGTTTATGCGTAGCAAAGCTAACTGCTTGGGGTTAGGGGTGAGGAAGGGTGCACATTACGTCCCCTCCCCGCGAGCCGACACCGGCACCGGGCCCGGGGGGCAAGCCCGGCCGCTCACAAGCCGCCTCTTCCTGCAGCTCCATGAGCTGCAAAGGCTCGGATTGTCCGGGCTCTGGAGCCGGTCAACCTGATTCGAGTGCTGCTGGGAGCCCGCCAGAGGCAGAGCCTCTGCTGGGTCGCAGCCGAGCGGTTCAGCCAGTTTACGATCTGCATTTTCTAGACATCAGACTAGAAAGCTGTTTGTTGGCTCAGACTCAAAGAGGCAGATTTAGCTGGAGCAGAAAGGTTTTGTTGCGCTGCCACTGATTTCTAATTGTTTTTACATGTTTAATATTATGTACATAAGACCCTAAATTACATAGTTAGAAGGCTGTTGTGGATTTGGGTTTCCAGAGGCTTTAAAGTTACGGAGGTTAGGTTTAGGCAAGTAAAGTTACTGTTGTTAGGTTTGGGAAAAGAAACATGGTGAAAACATACCTTAAAATGACTCAAAGTTCACATGGTTCTGATCATGCCTCTCCTGGGAAAGTCTCGAGGGAAAGTTCCTGTGTTTTGTGACCCGTCTACCACCCCAACCTGCCTCCATACAAGACTACTCACTCACACCTTTTCCTTGTTTAGTCCCATCAGCGCATTGGTCACATAATCACAGCCTTTCAAAAAACATGAGATATGCACAAATTAATGTCTCATGATTACATGGGATATGTACGAATCTGGGTGCCTTACTTTTCATAGGAACACAAACGAACAGTTTATGACAGCAGCTCTAATGTTAAAGCCCTAGTGAAATAAAAAAATAACATTTTCCCAGTTTTAAGTCCGTGACACAGTTTTAACTCTTCATTTATCTCTATTTTAGTGTTTTTTTTTTTTAACATCAGAATCGTTCTTTTTTTTGTCTTTTCCTTTTAAAACTGTTTTGAATGTTTGATGACTCATCCTGCACTCAGGGGCATTCACAAAAGTTCATCCAATCAAAGACAAATGGCAATTTATTAGCGGAGCAATATGGAGAGAGATACGAAGAGTTGTATGTTTGGATGTCATTGGTCAAAACCTTTGTTTTCACTTCCAAAACAGTGTGGTAGAGGTCTAATGAAGGAGTTTAGTGTGGAGCCAACAGTCGCCTGTGGCTCTGTATCGTGCTGAACCCAAAACTTGTCAACATCTTAGTGATCTCATCAAATGCAAAGGATTTGATTTAAGTTCCTCTTGTAACTGTGCACCGCTCAAATATTCCGTTTCACTGGGAAATACGTCGCAGTACAGAAGATAAAGACACTAGAGACTGAGACTGCAGCCAAGACTTCCTGCTGCCTCATCTCACCTTTACTCAGAGTTCACGATCTTAATCCTAACCATGCTGCAGCTGCCACACACGGATATTATGGAAAGGGCGAATTTAAACATTGTCATCAAACTTAAAACCCCAATACTGATGTTTTTGTGTCTAGTGATAGGGTTGTTGTAGGGTGAGTATGCTTTAATCTCTTCAGCACTGATCAGGTTACATGGATTTAGAAACTCTGCTCCTCACACTTCTGACATTTACTTTTGACACATAAAGTAATTTTCTTGATTAATGCAACCCTGTGATTCCAACATCAACCTTTGTTACTGTAGCTGTCTTTATAACCTCACGTGTGTGAGGTGATAATTGTCACACCTGTTCTAAAGCTGACAGCAGCTGCTAATTGACGTTCAACCTTCTGTCTTTCATTTTGTTGTGTGTGTAACTATTTGATTTTAAGACCTTTTTCATTGGGTGTTTACATGATTTTCATTTCTGATTAAAGTCATTGTCAAAGTATTTTTTTAATTGGTCTAAATCTGCAGACAGCACCTTCAAGTAATCACCAATCAATCAGCTGTTTTAAAATCAGTCAAATGACTGTTATTAGGTGCTAAATCTGTCTGTTATCATTAGTTGATGAGGTGCATGTAGAGGAATCATTGCTGTATAATAGATACTGTACAAAAACTGACTCTTATTTACATGGAAGTGTCACATCCTCTCCCTGACATGAATACATACTCAGACCTTAATTCTCATCTCATACTTCTTCGCGTATGATTGGCACGAATCTCCAAATCCACGACAGGAAAAGCTTTCAGTGTAAAATTCCCGTAGATTTAAAGCTAAGCAGTATAATTGTGCCTCAGTCTGTCAGAGAGAGTTTTATGAGTGCAGTATGATTATCTGTGAGTCTGTGCTCATTACCCTGCACTGTTAACCTTTTACTAAAAGAGGACCCGGTGGAATCACGGTCTGTAAGATAAAGCAGATGATGACAGGTGGAGATGGATGTTTGCCTCGGGGTAGCGTGTTGGATGCCAGACCCGGCCTGTCGATGACTTCATTTCCCCTCTTTACCTGAGCGCCGCCGCCTCCTTCAGCAGAAAACAAAGCCACTCCGCTCGACCCCACAGGATGCTTGGATTACGCCTCAGATCCCTCCCTCTTGGCTCCCTGCCCAACTGATAAGAAAATATAAAGACTGTCGGATTGATCTCTTTCACTTCCTGGCTTTTGTTTGAAGCTGTAGGCTTGTGCTCACATGTTTAGTCATGATTGGCAAGTAAATTTGACTTCATCTCTCTCGGTCTTTTGTTGACTTTTTGTTTACATCCTCTCGTGGATCGAGAGTATTGAGCTTAGCAGGTCACAGTGGATAGATATTTGCATTTCCCAACCCTCCCTGCACACTCAAAGATTTCTAAACAAAAGGCTTTATTTATTCAAGAGAGTTGGACTTGTTTTTATCTACTGAGACTGCTGCTGTCAGAAATCACTCATTAACTATCCCCTACATAATAAACAAATAGCTTATCCTGAGATAAGAGATTACAAACACTTAAAAATCATCAGGATTTTGCACCACTCAGGTTTGATGTCTCATAACTGTAATTTCACATCAAAGGCAAAGCATTGTGAGATTGTTATTATAAAGTGGACACCACACTATTGTTTTGTTTGTTTTGAGGACAATATATTGTGGTTAAATTTTACACTTAGAGTTCCACACTCAAACAAAATGTTGGAAAGTAATAATAACATGATAGGAATGAAATATGGAGTAATTTCAGACTCAGCACAAAAGTTTAAAGCTTCACTCGGGGCCCTTAGAGGTGCTACAATGTTTATTACAAATTGTTTTCAAGGGAACCAACGACTGAGATGATTCTTCTATATTTAGAGCCTCATCAGAAGTAAAGACGGCCATGTAAACTTTGTTCTGGACGTGATCCTCGTGAAGCATGAATGTTCTCAGTTGATTTCATAGCTGATCTCTGGATTTTGACATTTCCTGTTGCGCAAAGGGAAATATATTGGCAGTCTGTGCAACAAAAGTGGAGTTCATGAATACCCCACACTAAACTGAACATAAGTCTGGCCAGTGGTTGTTCATATAGCTCACTATCGAAGCTGTGGACCAGCTCTCTAACTGCCGAGCCAACCCAGTTACAGTTGGCATGTTTTTATGTGATTTGCAGGCCTAAAGACAGCTGGGCATCTATCTTAAAACTGGGCAGAAATTAGTTTGAAAAGTGACAATTTTTTAGATGCCCATGTCATGTAAAACCATTTTTAATGACTACATTTCAACATATACTTAGGACGTACTTATTACAGCTTATTTTGTTGCTGAATATAAATTTTAGCCTCTTAAAATCTCAATGAGAACAGTAATCGTGAGATACTTGGTACAGTTTCATTTCTAGTAGTGAAAGCAAAAAATGACCTGAGCTTCAGATGGACTGTGTTTAGAATAAATACACCACAAGAATTTAGTCAATGAGAAGTGTGTGACATGCGCACACACAGCAAGCAGCAGTAGCGCCCCACCGACATCGACACACTGTTAAGGACGGAGACCAACAGCGGTGGGGATGTAATTGAGGAGGGTTTGGTGTGGACCGAGGGCCACGTCAAGCAAATGTGCCGTCTGCTGACAGTTTGTAACTGATTTGACCAGCTGCGGGCAGATTTCCTGCCAGGGAACCAGACCAATCTGTGTGCTCATGTTTTTATCGACGTATCCTCATAGAGCGCTTCGTACGACAACTTACGAAGTGCACACACAACAGTTCGTATGGTATCTTACAAATTAGCACCCCACAAATGACGTTAGGTCACGTGAAGTTACGTAATTAACGACGCAGGTCATCTCCCACCCAAAGTGAAGTAAGTGTGGTTAGATTTAGGGAAAAGAAACATGGTGAGGACGTATCTTGAAATGACCGCGGGAAAGTCTGTTGTTCAGTGACCCAACCACCACCCCAACCTGCCTCCTGACAAGACCAATCGTGACTGCTTCCTCGTTCCCTCCCGTCAGTGCATTGGTCACGTGATCGCAGCCTCCCAAAATACAGGGATTATGCACGAATTATTGGCTCATGATTATGTTGGATATGTAGGCCTACGTATTTGGGTGCATTACTTTTCCATAGGAAAACATACGAACACTTAATGAGAACAGCTCTGACGGATAAGTCTTGTTTCCCTCCTCTTTGGAGACATTTCTAGCGGCCTGAGGCGTGGTGGGCCAGTCGCATCCCTTTATCTAATATGGGGTGTTTAATAAGACCAAGACTGTAAAGAGAAGAGCCGCTGAGGCAGTTTAGAAAACAACCAAGACGGCTGATGTGGAGCTTTATGTTGAAACCGCAACCAGCTTTGTGATTGGCCATCTACCCCAGGTTTATCTGGTCACTGGCCACTCAGCGCTACGTCACATGTTGATAAACTGTTGATAACACCTTGGATATTAAAAATAAACCAAGAGTTTCCAGACTATTTCACATTTATGATTTGGTTTGGCAGTCTAACAGATTTCACCTGCCGCCTTCTGTTTTGTTTCCCGGCTGTAAAATGAGTTTTAGACATGCTGCTGCTGTTCTTAAATCAGCTCCGCTTGAAGTTCCCTCAACACGTTACTTTGCCCTTTCAGAACAGCTATTTTCATGACCTTTCCTAGCCAGACCTTTTCATCTGAAGCCAGCACTGTTAGATTTTCAAAATGACAGGAGGAAACACTTCTAATATCCACCTTTGTCAGTTGATAGCCTGTAATCCATTGACCTTTTAGGACACTTGAAGCCAATCCAGCTAAAACTGACCGTGCACTCACTGGGCTGTTTGAATGATCTTTGCCCTTTAGTTAGAGAAGGAGCATGCCTCGACTTGTTTTATTGCAGGCCGGTCTGAGGGGGAGACTAAAAGCTCACGGTCCTTTGTTTTGCCTGTGAAAGGAACTCGTTGACAGAATGTAACATAACGTGAGGCTGTGTCTTTTTAAGTGCTCTGATAGCTCTGCCCTGAGGGGGTAAAAAGGACGTTTCAGGATAAATGTTAACTTCAGTGACAACTTTTTTCTCCGACAACAGAAAATATAACCCACTTATAACACCTTCAAACAGTTAGTTAGAATCTGATCAATAATCCAGAGTTGATTTTCTGGGAGAACAAGAGCTGACACTGTGTGCGACCCCGGGCTAGCCGTTTTATTGTTCTGTCCTGGTGTGAAGGAACAAACCATGTGTGACTGAATGAGCACGTTAAACGTTTATTTTAAACAGTCGGCTCATTGTCTGGACGGCCTGGCTCTTTTGTCTTGGTTATTATTTCGGGCTGTACAGAATAATCTGTGTGATAGCGCCTGCAACAAAAAAGGACATTTTTTAAACTTGCGCGCGGTCTAAAGAGGAACAAATGGAGAAGTTGTCTGCACGTCATTCGGGAGTTTGCTGTGTAAACATCTAGATCATCCTTTTCACTTGAGTACAGTGTGTAAAACAATAGGAGTGCCTGTCTCACAGGTGTACATGCTTAAATATGAAGGAAAGGAAAGGCATTTGTCCTGGAGCCAGAACGTGGGATGAATTTTTGATGAGCTGCTCTGCATGAGGGGGGACTCTGTGATTTGTTTGCTCTGATACGCGGACGGAACATCAAATAATTTCATTGTAATTAGACCGTGGTTTGAAGCGGCACCGCTCTTATCACAGCATTTATGTAATAGGGGAAAATTGCATTTACATGTCCCATTTTTCCTGCTTTGTTGCCACGGTGACATCATTGGCTGAGTCAGCTGTCCCGCTCGGTGACAGCTTTGTCTCTGGTGGGCTGTGTGGGTTTTATTGAGGGTTTCTACCCCCGTGACACCGCTGCTCGGCGGGGTGTCTGTCGTTTGAAGTGCTACGGAGACAGGCAAACAAAGTCCTGACTGGAGGAGGGGGTCAGGAGTTAAGCTTCAGAGTGGTTTGGTGATCTGGTGTGGTGAGGTTTTAATACCGTGGAAAGCTGGCAAGATACTGACATATTTGTCACGCCAAAGAGGCCCACCTCAGGAGCCTTTTAGGTGTTTTTTTCTTGAGAGATCAGAAAAGTTAATTAAAAAAACTCTCAGTATGTCTACTTCTAATAAAAATTATAGGCAGCTCATCCCAAAACTATATTAATGGTACATATACATACTTAAATTCCAAGGCTCTATGGTCCCACAAAAAGTTTTGTCTTGAATGGCGTTAAGGAGAGCGCAGCATATCAGTGCAAACAGACTTCGACTGAAACCAAAGACAGCAGAAAACAAAGCATTTTCAGATTATCCTCCCATGAAGGAAATATGTGGATCTCCATGAGCTCACCAATGGATACCAGACACTTGGATAATGCTGCACAGGAATTTTCAGAAAGTTTTTGAAATGTTTTATAATTGTCTTTGCTCTCTGACCTCTATCTGTTTGCACTGATATGCTTTTATTTTGTGGGAGATCCTCTCTCCTTAACACCATTCGATAGAAAGCTTTCTCTGGGACCATAGAGAGCCTACAGTATAGAAACGTGAGTGCACATATACAATTTATATAGTTTTTTGGTGAACTATTCAATTAAATAATAACAGTAAAATCTCATAATAGCTTTTTTTCTTGCTATAAATAACATTATTCAACTTTCTTTAGAGAAATTAAAAAGATAAAGTACTATACAATCTGTAGGGACAGTACTACTGTACTAATATTTGTTTTCACACTTCATGTTCTATTTCCCTAAAACACATGAGCAGATTATGAGACAATGGGCCCCTGGGCACAGAGGTACAAAGGGCCCCACCACCTCTGCATCACAGAAGCAAGAAACACAGACTCTGTGGCGGTTTTGTGTCTCCTTGTGGTTGTTTTGTACCTTGCTGTGGTTGTTTGGGTCCCTTAGAGGTAATTTTGTGTCTTATTGAGATCATTTTATGTCTCCTTGTGTTTGCTTTGCATCTCTTTGTGTCTCTTTGTGGTAATTTTTGTGGTAAAAGTCTCTTTTTGGTCAATATGTGTTCATTTGAGAGACATTTAGGGTCCGGGACACTTTGGGTCCCTGGCCTTCCATCCAGGTCAGTTATTTTCTGACATTTCTTTCCTTGACGTTACTTTCTATGTATTGTATAGTTCTTTATCTTCAATCATATTTTGAATTGAATATTAGCCGGCCTCCTTTTTTCAGTGTCATCCTCAACTGAAAAACACTAGAATCTTTTTAAAGAAGCAGATCGGTTTAAACAGTATTTTTATGTCCCCATACGACCCAGCGGTTGTCAAGTCTTCTGCTGCAAGAAGATGCTTATCAGCAGTGTGCTGTCTGGGAAGATAAATTAATGAACAGTAGCTGTAAAGCCCATTCAGTAGCTGTTCTCGAGCCTTCAATCATATCACATGATCTTCAACAGCAGACGGAGTTCAGCCGTGGTCATGCAAATAAGTTTACATTTTTTTAGAGCACTGCTTTTTACGACAGAGAAGTCTTTAAAGTGCATAAATGAATGATGATCATAAGATATGATTTAAAAGCACCAGAACAGTTAGTAAATGGATCCTGGCATTGTTTCCTCGTCTGCTGTTTCAAAGGTCAAACTGTAGAGTGATCGTGTTGCAGTTTTTTTAATTATTGATTTGTTTTTGGTCCAATTTTCACCTGCAAACAGGAAAATCTCATTGATTTTTTAAATTTAATAATAAAACGCAGAGGCCTAAATAATGGTGAAATTCAACTCTTCGTCTGAGCTTTCTGCAGACATTTTAGGAGTGTCTCAAGGACTCCTGAGGGTCCCTGCTGCTCATTTGGGAACCACTTTGTTGCTACTTTATGCAGAAATGAACACGGTAGAGCAGCCAAAACGACTGCGTGGTTGCATGATGGGTTGTTTTTTTTCAAGTTGGGGGCTGAATGTTCCCACAGTGGCGATAAAGTGCTGCAGTTAACAGGAGAGTGGTTATCATGAGAACATCAGGGCACATCACAGACAGCGTGAAACGAGCCCCAGGAGGAGGAATCATGCTGGGACTGATGTCTGGATGCAGCTACAACAATAAATGATGGCTACACGTGTGGGTCATGATCTCAACCTCTCCAGATGACGTCGTCACAGTTAAATCTTTCACATTTGCATTGTCTGCACCGTAAAAATAGTTTTCTTGTCAAAAGGCATCTTGTAAATTTTACTGCCTCTCCCTACACAACGTCATAAAGTAAAGAAACCATTTTACTTTCATCAGTTAATTGTCCACTCTGTCAGCTGATGGTGCACATTGTATGGCTCATCATGCATGGAAAGGCTGCGGCAAACATGAAAGTTGGATGCCTAAGGCTCTGCAAAAAATAAAGGGAAGGCACTATTCTTGTCTCCATGGGGTTAAAATGCCACCAATAAGCCTGGAGGGACAATAATAGCAGGCAATTACTGCTACCCAGCACCCTGTGCCTCCCACGTCTGAGCACGGCGACTTGGGCATCCTTTATCTTGTCCACTGGAAATAGCTCAGGGCTCATCGTGCCTCCTGCTCGTTGTTTCGGCCTCTGCAGACCCTGGAGCCTCCGCTAGCGATGGTTGTAGAAAGGTAAACACAGTCTTGCGGCTCCCCATTGCCTCCTCGCCGCCTCCTACCTTCTCTCCCAAGCTCAGAGGCCCAGCAATCATTAATCTAGCGTATAAACAATGCCACAGTATCGACGAGCAAGTTCAGTTCAGGAGCTGCAATATCTCTCCTTCTCCTTTTCGTCCTCCTCCTCTTTATCTTCTTCTTGCTCTGTGTTTCTTCGCTTCTCCGCCCACCATTTTCCTCTGGATGTTCCCAGGGGAAGATAGAAAAGTTGGGAAGTTTAAATACTGTGAAAAAATTAAAGTTTCTCACAACTCAGGTTTTATTTTGGTAGATTTTCATGCGTACACATCGGATGAAAAGGGAAAGCAAATTAAGGAAAGAGGAACCAGAAGTTAATTATAAAGAATGGGGAAAAAAAGAAATAAACATTGAAACAAAATAAGAAAATCATGAACTGTAGAACTTTCCGAGCACGTTGAATCATCACATAAAAATAGTGGCGTTTTCTCTGAAAAGAGGAGGGAGAAAGTGCTCAAGTAGTAATATTTTTGGCTTCCATCATTCTCATCAGTAACAATAACATCGTTTCTTGTTACTTTGCTGAGTTCAACGTTTTATTTATCTCATAGAAATAATGGCAAAAGATAAGGGTCCTGACACACGCTGTGTCAGCTGGCGTCTGTGGCCCTCGTTTTTGTGTCCCTAACTGTTGGCAAACATGTCACAAACACTTGTCATATTAGGTAGGATTATTTTTTAGCCAATGACCTCCATAATAGAAACAGTTCATAAGAGTCCGCTAGCGCACGTTAAATATGCTTTGTTCTTTTAAACATCAGGTTGTGTTGTTAATGAGCTAACTGGCTAACTAGTGTCGTGAATCTGTCCTGTCGGTCTTACAGTTTCCCTTTTTAAATGACAAATACAGACTAGCTCCGCCTGCTGGTATGGAGAGTTATTTCATTTCATGTAGGCACAGAATGTACATACCTGTTGGCCTTTGGCTGTAGTCTATGTGATGTGTTCATGTGCAGCTATCGCCTCTTTGTCAGATGGCCTCACATCTACATATTATGCGCTAGGTCTGCTGTTGACATTCCAGGATGATGCAGCATACGTTGAGATGTCAACAAAAGCATATGGTTCGGTGTAGACAGCAAAAGAACATGGTTAGGTTTATAAAAATAAACATCATGGTTTGGCTCTACATTCATATGGGAAGCAAACACCAGGCTCCCAGGTGAAAGTCCAGGGTTTGTTGGAACTAACCACCATCCTGCCTGTCCGATAGGGACTTTCCGGTTCCTTATATTATGTTAATACTGCCAACGTTTCAACCTGATGCTGTCCAGCAGCGTAATATACTGCAGCAACAGGTGCCGTCTGGCCGACTGGTGGCGTATCATACTGCTACGAAAGGTGGTTTTTGGTGTCAGGTGTCTGACTGAAATCATTGACAAAGCAGGTGTATCTGAAGACTTCAGAATGTGGTCGGGCTGTCGGGCTGTTCTTTGATGTTGGTTTGTTGTATCTGGGCCTTAAAAAACCAAGTTAGAAGACAACTTTAATTTGAGGTAGTAGCACTTTATTTTTAGCATTTTTGCTATTGTGGGACCTTCTGCGTTTCCTCCGACACTTTTTAAGGCAAATATTGTCCTTGTTACTGTTTTGGCTGGTGGTCAAGAGTGCTGAGCTTCCCTGTGAGTGCAGACTATGTACAAAAGATAAATGGATAGATAGCATCACAGGCAGACAACACTGAGATACAAATCTTTAACAACAAGGCTCTGTAAGCTCAATTTCATCTCATTACAAAGTTTTATTCGTATTTTTTCATGTATAGTTTTGCAATTTTGGGGAGACATGAAGGCCTGATACTTTAATCTTTTACCCAGATGAGAATATCACAAACTTTATCAACACAAGTCTTAATTAAGTCTCATGAACTGGGCTTCGTCTCAGGCTGCATGCCAACTCCAGCTCTTGAGTCTGGGGCTGAGTATTGTTTGACATTTTTTGGTACTCATGCTGATACAATAGGAAGACATCACTTTTTGGGTTCCTTACCTTGATAAGCAAATGCTTTTTTTCCATGATGAAAAGGAATTCTCCATGCATCATTCAGCAGCTGAATCAGGCGCTTCTCAGAACAAGGACAGTAAACTTCAAAGGAGAAAAAAGGTCTCCACCAACTCCAGAGGGAAATATGTGTCTCTAAAGCAGCTAAATGCCTCACTGTGTTCACTAGTTTCTGACTTTGCCTGTTTGTAGTGTCCCAACCCAATCGGCCAAATAAATGCTGGCACTATACATTTCTCTAAACTGCACATGTATTGCATTTGCACGTTATTATGTAGTGGATACATTGAAATTTTATGGTTTAACAAAGCTTTGGTTAAGGTGTGGTTAGGAAAAGCTCATGTTCAGACTTGAAATCTCCATTTTGGGGGGCACTGTCCTGGCAGAAAAGGCAGCAATGTCTTGGTGAAAAACAACCGCTCTTTGTGCCTGAAAAGCAGTTGAAAAAACAGCAACAGGTGGCTACAAACGTCACACGTTCTCTGCCTCAAATGCAGCTGGAAACAGCAGTGACTAAGTGACTAGCTAAATCACAACCAGTTAAATTATTTGCTGGTCTTGAACAGTGTTCTACAGCTTGGCTGTTGTCTTACCATCCACCGTCCCCTCCACTCCCAGATGTCAAAGGCAGCTCAGCCTCATTTACTATGTCACTTTAGAAACATGCAAATGTTTAGGTGACTGTGCTGAGTGCACAGGGGTGTTTTACAGCTTATTTCTGACAAAGACACCCTGAGAGTGGTGAGAATGAACCAGAACAGTAAAGCTGTGGGCCGGACAGATAAACAATGAGCTGAAAATAAAGCTCTGTAAAGCTGAGAGGAGCTGCAGATTCAGCAGATACAAGAGACATCTTTCCACATTGTCATCCATCTTTTTAGTCTTGGCAGTCTTGTTAAGTCCTCCTCTCACTCCGGCTAATTTGATGATGTACCAGCTTCCTCTTTGGAAATGCTTAAAGCAGGTGTGGAGTTTTCATGAATGAAATCCTGTAATGACACAATCCTCAGGGCCTTACACAGCGCAGGACATGTACGAGGAGGGGTTTAAGATTCACCTACAGATACTTCACAGCGGGAGAGCTGCGCTGCAAACAGCCACTTTAACTCTCAATGCTGCAATTAGTGTTCAGAGTGCTGCAGCGGAGCGGCAGTGATATAATGTCAGGCGCCGTTGATGCTGCTGCGTAACATCTGGACCTGTGCACGGCTGGAGTCGACTCCACTGTAATTTGTGAGGGAAAGGCAGTAAAAACAAGGTGAGGTGGAACGGCCTGAAAAAAAGACAAGAGGCCGGGCCTCTCGTTACCTGTCATTAGTCGGCCGAGCCATTCATCTCTCTGGCATGTGTGGGTGAAAAATACAGGTCGGCAGGATCCCTGAGAGCCCAGGAGATGCCTGTTACAGCGGTGGGGAAGAGCTACGTCTGTTTAAAGGAGGTGGGAGTGCATTGTGGAACTGGAACAAGAAAAGACTGGCAGTCCAAGGGCAAGTAGACCGGAGGGACTCGAGACGCCGGATACCTGCTATATGTCCGCTGCTCAGATGTATCGTATAGGAACGGCTGCGATCGATGCCTGAGAGGTATTGATCCTGCTGATAATAGTCTGCATGAGAGGGCTTTTACAGGCTGCCTCAGGTCTTAATGAAGAGCCTACACAGTGGCAGTGGTGCCCTCATGTCGACTTTGGTTCGCACCTATGAATAGGAGAAATAAGAGCTTCTAGTGGAGATCATTATTTCTGAGGCTGTGGACAGAGAAAGCCACTTACATGGCTGATTTTCTGTCAGCGGGGACCTATTCTGAGCCTTCACTCATCTGTCTTCGGTCCACAGCAGAGCAGAGACCCCTGTGTGGTTGATTCATACATTTTACAGGTGTGATGGAGATCTTGCTGGTTATGAGGTGATGCTTTACACCACACTGAAGATCAGGCAGAGGTGGAGACTCAGAGTTTGCACAAAGACCTCATAAAGAAGTGGACGCAGCCACCGTGACATCACCCATTGGTTTGTGGACTGATGCTTTGAAGCCTTGATTTTGGCATTTTGGCCATCGCCATCTTGAAATTTTGGCACCAGAAGTGACCATATTTGGACGAGAGAGTGGTGCATTTACAGTTGTACTTACTGTGATCATTCTTTTGCCAATTTTCACTTGCAACTTGCAAAACAACAGGCTCAAAACCACGAAAACAAAATGTACTTACTGGAAAATCGAAATAGCTGACTCCTTTGAGGGTCTTTGAGTACAACCAATTGCTGAACAAGACTTTTTAGCAAACTTTCATGAACTGAGGACACAAAAATAGCCACAGCTACGGCTACGCTATACACAGTTTTTGAGACAGTGGGCCCTTGGGCACGGATATGCAAAAGGCCCCACCACCTCTCCAACACAGAAGCTGGACACGGACTTTGTGCTGGTTTTGCCTCTTTTTTGTTATTGTTATGCATCTCTTTGTGGTTTTGTGTCTCTCTCGAGTAATTTTGAATCTCCTCCTGGTTGCGAATTTGAGTGACGCTTTGCAGATGAAGCCCCAAGGCCCCTGATGCTTTGGGCCCTTGGGCCTGTGTCTGGTAGACCTGTCAGTAGTCCATCTGTAGGTTATGCTTATACTTTGTGAATCTAGGGTTATGGCATGGTTACGATACCTAACCAAAGTTGTCACCATGGTAGCGAGTTATCAACAGACGGCATCCACCTGTCACTCAAAGCGACCACGCCCTTAATTATGCATAACTTTAAGTCTTAATAACATTTAAATAGAAGACTTATATAAAAATTAACAAATTTAAGTGGCCATTTGAAGTTTCACTTTTCAGTCCTGGAGATTGCCCCCTTAAGTTTGCACGCCAAGTCCAGATTTCTCAGATGCATTTACTAAAACATGTTAGGCACAGAAAACTTGCACTACGGAATAAAATGCAGCCTTCAAGCAGTGATGAGTCTTATACATCTTATATAACCTGATGAGAAACGACTGTGTCAAGTGCAGAGAAAGTTTCCTCTCGCTGATACTGGAGCTGCAGAGTCACTTCAAGATCTACTATTTGAGGTCAGGGACACAGTGTGACTTTGATCCAGCTGATTTCAAACAGTAGCTGATGGACACAAACATGCAGCAGCACTTCACTTCACTGTGGGGGGGGACACTCATGTATTTTCCCCTAAAAACAGTTTTACATAAATACAAAGATCAACTCTTTTAAAATCAAGTCAGTTTTATTTATACAGCCCAATCACAACTTTGCCTCAAGGGGATTTGCAATCTACACAGGAAAGGAAAAACAAGATCCTATAAGGACAAGATTGATGTCATGCCCCCAGAATAAAAACGCAGAAACTAAATCCACACATGAACAACAACAACCAAACATAAAGTCACATTTTGACTTTAATGCCTAAAGAAAATGACAGATTTGGTGTTCAAAAAGCCGTCACACTCACTGGTGATTGCTGTTTTCTATACTGACATAGTTTAAAGTAGTTTGACTTTGTGGTTTGATGGAGTGTGTCCCATTTTCTCAACTCCAAGCCTCTAAAAAAAAATTACATTTATTGTTTTTGACAGTAAAGACATAGTTATTCTTTTCTACTGCTGCTCATATAAACATCATGTCACTTTAGATTTTGTCAGACTTTGTCAGTATTTAACCACAAAGGCAGCTATCTTTCCCCAAACTTAAACAATCTCTGCCTGAACATAAAGAGGTAGTGTGCACAGTGCAGACCCCAGTTGAGCACAGGTGCAGGACAGAAAGCGGCAACAAAACAAATGGAGGAGATGTTTTCTGCATACCGAAATTTGCAAGCTCCCAAAAGGTTTTAATTAATGCAGCTTCATCAGGCAGTGTTTGCCTTTGGGTGCCTGAACATAACAATAAAAAGTTTCTTTAGTTGTTGTGAGAGGATGTTATATTAAAAGAAGAGAGAAAGGTTTTTTGTGACTCAGCAGATACATTTAGTATCATCTCTGCCAGGCGTAAGCAAAAGTAATCATGTGTTTGGTCCTATACAGTCAAGGGATTGGCTTTGTGTAGAGCTTGCCCCTAAAGTCAGAGATTCAAGTCTTCAATCGGAGACCCCTCAGCTGACTGAGATTCTGTCCAGTCAAGCAGTAGTTTTTATTTATTTATTTCAGTGTGCTGTTAAGGCTACTTCTGGAGATGTGCGGGTCTCCAGATTTTACTGCAGAGTGAGCGCTCCTCACTTTCACGCTGCTCTTTGGTACAGACAGCTGCAGACACAGAGGTAGCTGCCTGGAGGAAGAGAGGCTTCGCAAAAGAAAAAGAAGTCATGTGTTTGGTCCTATACAGTCTAGGGTTTGGTCTTGTGTAGGGGTTGCCCCTGAAAGTCAGAGATTCTAATCATCCATCCGAGACTCCTCAATCAGCTGAGCTTTCTTCAATTTGAGCAGTGGTTTTATTGATCTATTTTTGTCAGGCAGCTGCAGACATGAGGGAGCTGCTTGGAGGAAGCGAGGCTTTGTGTGGTCAGGGTCCGAGATAATGTTATCTTCTGCCTTCTACATGTAAGTGGTGAATTTACAGCTCACAGCAACCTCACACGCCACAGTCTGTGTCTTTCGTTTGATGTCTAGTGTTGGGAAAAAATGTTGTTGCACATTTCTGATCATCGCTAGCATAGTTAGCTTGTTTACCATATTACGTGAATGTCACTGTCACACTGACACTCCATTTAAACTCTCAAACTCTTTATGGAAAAAAGGAACAAATAGTCGAATACTGAACAGCAAAATCTGAGTCGACATAATTCTGAGTTGGGTACAGCCCTAGTCTTATATGTGGGTAAGTGTGTTTTTCTCTCTGTCTGCAGCTTATCTCACTTACTACTGGACCTATCAGCCTAATGTTTTGTGCACACATTTATGTCTGTATGCTCAAGGATCTCTCGTGGTTGCAGTGATTCATAATTGTTGGAAAACTTATTTTATTAGCTTTTTTATACCATTGCTTACTGCTGCCTCCTCACTCCTCTGAACTGGCTGGTAGGGGCCGCAAGTTCTCAACACAATCATGTAGCAAAAACATAGCACAAAAAGGCATTGACAGTAATGACAGTATCTTGGCTAAAAACAACGAGCCTTACCCTCTGTTGCAGGCCACATTGCTGTGGCTCAAAAACTGACATCCATAGAAAGTTTGGTCTCATTTTAAACCGGAGCATCTGCAGATTAATTCTATATTGACGATGTTGTGATGTGAGATGGAAAAAATAAAATTTTTTTGGTATCTTTGCTGCCATATTCACCGCAAGGGAGTTAAGTGTAGTTGCACCATGTGCATTGTCTGCCATGATCAGCTCCAGTGGCTGCCTCACAGCCATAATGCGGCTTTACTGAGTGCACTTTTCTAGCTCGTTCTGTTGATAGAAAACGTCACAGGTAGCATTACTTTTTTGCTTTTTGCAAAAGAGTTGTACTCAAATGAAGACGAGTCAAGCAAAAGTGTTATTAAATTCACTCCTCAGATTTCCACATCCTGCCTACCGGTACTTTACTTTAACTACTTCCTCTGTCTGTATGACATGTGCATTTCATGGTGGTGCTCAGAGTACTTCTATGCTGAAAGTATTAAATAAAACTCCCTTTTCCTCGCTTCCCATTTACTTCTTAAAGAAGTTTTGTTCAATATCAGTTTTGCACATTTTCTCAAACTACTGTCACTTTGTTCCCTGAGAAACCCACCCTTGGATTCTCTCTCTGTCTCTCTCTGGTGTATCACACTCTGTGCTTTGCTCTTTCATTTCTCTCCTAATATGCACTCATTCTTTTATAAGTCTCAAATGGGTCGTTAAGGAGAAACATCTCAACAGAAATCTATCAGCAGTCTGGGAGTGTATCCATTTACAGAAGAGATATCAGCACTTTGAACGCCACAAATGCAGATGTATAATCTTATGTTCATGTCTTTTATTTCACCTGAGGGAGATGAGGAGAGGAATTCAGGTGTAATGATCCTAAATTAAAGAAAAGGTGATGTGAGGCAACTGATCCTTCAGCGTCATCTTGTGAATCACCCTCCTCAAACTCATCTTTACAAACAGATTTTAACAGGTTTTATTCTGACTGATGAATCATCTGTTTTACTCCTTAACATCCCCGTAAGATAAACAATAAAAAATCCATTCCTGACTTTAATGTTATTGCTTATGTTTTTAGTTTTCACTCCTTTTTAGTTTTACTGTCTGCAAAGCATTTGGTAGCTCTGCTCTGGGAATTTTACCACAAATGAGGTTGATCCTTATTAGTATTAGTGTGCTTGCACAGGGCATTAACGAACAGAGATATTCTGATTTGGTTGGGATTAGTCTTTAAGTGTAGAGTAAGCAGCAAAATGCAGGGGCAAATATCATTAATAGAATTCATACACAGGATCTGCTTAGTTTAGATGCTTGTCTCAACAGATTTTCTCACAGGGAGTCTGACGGAGTCGAACTTCACTCTCGATTCTCGCAGCACGTCTCAGCTGTGCACCAAAGCTTTAAAGCGTCCACCTCACATTAAGAAACTGCTCTCTGTGACCTCTGGAAATGCCGTCGTCGACACAGTTCAGCTCACAAAAGACCAGTTGAATGGAACAGGTGAAAATGGGGGCAGCTTCGGGTTTTACTGAGTGCAGTCATCTACACAGAGGGAGGCAGGGGGAGGAAGGGGAGGCCACTTGTTGTTTTCTTTTCTCGGGGCCGGGGTCTTGTTAGAGGGCAGTAATGCTTTAACTGTCAGATTAGGATGTCCAACCTGTGGCCCAAAGCCTCTTAAGGGGGGAAAGCGTGGCAGTTTGTCACGTATTCGGGCCATACCGATGGTAATTTGGGACGATTAGTGAGGCAGCAGAGGGGGTTGAGGTCACAGAGAGACTATCCAGCAGCTGGAGAGGATACAGATTCACCCCTTAGTCTCATTTATAAAAGCTACCTACACGATAGGTCTGGTAATATATTTCTTACTGTGAACAAAAAGACCAACAGGAGTATTGTATGTGTATCCGAGCCTTATATATATCTTCTTCTTCTGTGCCATAAAGCTCCATTGTTGTTCAGAAACTATTAAACACACATCAATAAGTGACACTGTTGCACTGGTTGACATGTTCCTTTATCACCATGAACACACTCACTGTAGTTTATTTTGACTTAATCCCACATACACGGTCCTGCCGCCACAAATACTCACTAGAGCACTAAATGTGGATTAATCTGCCGCTGAAAATAGTCCCTAACAAATGCAACATGTCCTCCTGTTTATCTGATAAAAACTACAGTGACCAGCTGTTTGGGAAATTAGTCTTTTTATGCCTCTGCGCTGATGATAGCCATGGCTGGAGCCATTATGTTTTTGGTTTGTCTGTCCCATTCTTGTGAACATGATATCTCAAGAATGCCGTAAGTGAATTTCTCAAATTTGGCACAAACGTCCACTTTGAGTCAACGATAAACTGATTAGAATTTGGTCATCAAAGAGCAAAGGTCAAGGTCACTGTGACCCCGTCTGTGGCATTCTTGTGAACAAAATATCTCAAGACCACCTGGAGGGAATGTCTTCAAATTTGGCACAAACGTCCATTTGGACTCAAGAATAATATACTTATTAAATTTGGTGGTTGAAAGTCAAAGGTCACTGTGTGATATTATATATCCAAAAGCTCAAAGATCAGTTTCACTGTGACATCAGAATGTTTTGCAAAAACACTTTTCTGGCTATTCAGAGAGACACGGGAGACTTTTGGTCAGATACTGAATTGGCGAGTCCTTGAAACTGTGCTGATTGTAAAGATCTTCTATGTTGTCGGGGGAAGATATGTGTGAAGCATCCATGTTTTCACAGACATGGATGTAAACTGTAAGTGCAACTAGACTGGCTCGCAGAGGCATACAACTGCAAGACGGTAATTCTAGTTTTAAATGAAACTACATATTTGAAAATTTAAGTTTTCAGTGTGAACCATTGGGTTTGCCACTGACTGTAAGTTAGGAAATAATTAGAGACTATGACACTGTTGGTTTTGGGCAAGCCGTAACCTCCAGGGCTGAAAATGAAGCCAAAATGTAACTGCCAAAAAACTGCAGTTCCTCCAGTGACCACTTGAGGCTGGCTCCAAGGATGAGTCAATCCCCATAGACCTCCATGTTAACATGTCACAGCCTGGTACAAAAACAGATTTGGTCTCTATAGCTAATTTCAACATCCATGACAACTTTTCAGAGGGTGCTGTCCATTCACAAGTTGCTGTTATGGTGACAGCCTTGGTTGGGTAACGTAGCAATGTCATAACCCCAGATTCACAGAGTTCAGCTGCAGCTATCGCTATTTCAGTGTGTTTTCAGTTCATAAAAGTTGAATTGTAACGTCCTGGTCACCTGAAATATCTTGTTCAACATTTGGTTGTACTAAAAAACTAAAACTAAAATAAAATCTGATGTAGTGATTAAACAATTTGATCAGCAGAAGAGTAACTGTCAACAATATAAATCATTAGTTTTCATTTAAAGCTCAGGTAGGCAGTTTAATTTTGGGGTTAATGGGCAAACGTTGAACAAATTGTAATGCCAGTGGTCTGAGAAGAAGGTGACCTACTGCAGCTTTAAGTCATTTATCAGGCAGAAATGCCAAACATACTTGGTTCTTGATTCTCAAATGTGAAAACTTTGCTGCTGTTCTGTTTCCATATATTTGTAAATGTGGTATTTGGGGGTTTTGGACTGTTGGTCGGACGAAAATAGGAATCTGAAGATGTCACTTTGGTCTTTGATGACTTGTGACAGGCGTCTTATAGATTCAGCAGAGTGAAATGTTCATTCTTGACCTTTAAAACAAAGTTTGACAAATCTTCTTCACTCTGGATCTTCACCTGTTTTTTGAGTATTTTGCATTTGTCTATCCAAGTTGTCCCCAAATCTGTTCCCCCTGCAGCCGTCTGTGTTTGTTAACTTCCACCAGCCAATTCAGCTTAATGAGTTATTGATCAGGTATTGATGGAGCATGCCAGGAGGACACATCAAAACTGTCATAAAGAATCATTATTATTCCAGCGGATATTGATCGCTGAGCTCTTCCTGTGGCGGCTGCAGATATCGTTATTATTATGATTTATTGACGGGGATAAAACTGTTCAGTCTGCATTATTCAGTGTGTAAATGGATGTGTATTTTACAAAGATCGTCTTCTAGATGGGAACATTTGTGTTTGAAATTCAATCCAAACTTGGTCAGTAGTTTGTAAACGGATATGAAAAGTTTGGTTTCACACAGAGGCTGAGAAACATCTGTTTAAGGCTGTATTTGCACCATAAAGGTCTGTAGACTCTTCATGTCATTAGACACGAGTGAGTACAACCTGTGTTTACTTCTCATTTGAAGAGGGAAGGGTCGTCTTTTATGACTTAGTTACAGGAGGCAACAACAATGGGTTGTTTTTGAAGGAACAAAGCTGTGAACGCTACCTCAGCAAATGATGCTGCATTCACATGCTCCTTGGACGGTCCTATTTCCTGAGTTGGGAGGTTGATTGTCCGGCTGTGCATGAGCTTTGAAGTCATAATGTGGAAACAACATGGACGCTACAAAGAAGATGTGTTGTAATTTATTGCCCGGAGTGTTTAAACAACATGATAACAGTTTGAAGTGTTTTTATTCCAAGCTTGTTACTGCACCAGTACATCCTCTTAAATGACTAAAATATTTCTTTACCAGACTAATGCTGATAAATAACTAGTCTCTAGGTCAGTGGTTCCCAACAGGTCCAGCCACAGGGTCCGGATTTTTCCTTAGTCGTTCAAGGTCCACACAATTTAATATATTCAGCATCATACTTGCATTTGGCCATGTCGTCGAGCAAAATCACAAATTCACTTTACTTTGAAATAAAGTGTGTTTTTTACAAACTTGACATGTTTGAGTCACTTGCTGTCTCATTCAAAATGGATCCACGACCCGCTTTTGGACCACAACCCACCAGTTGGGAACCACTGCTCTAGGTAAAGTAACCCATATTACAAATTGCACATGATTAAAGATATGATTGACACGCAATATGTCAATTAATAGGAAGTATAATACCATCACTCGAACATTTACTTTCATTCACTATCTTTCTGCATACACAATGTCAACTTGGCAGCTTGTGTTGCAAAAGTTTTGTCAACTTTTCAAGTTATTGTTCTGACTGTAGGGGGCGTTCACGTGAACTTTCCCCATCTGGATATCTTTTTTCGGACTTTTCCGACACCACATGAATGCAGGGTTGGCGTAGACCTATGTATGAGAAAAAGAAGGAAGCCTGAAAATGCTATGGATAAAGAAAGAAGTTCTCACGACATTGTAGGAAACATCACAGACTTCAGTTACTTAAGTTTTCTTTGGTTAAACTCTGAACAACAGCCGATCATAATGTGTAGGCTATAGTGTCATTTGCAAAGACAGATAAAAGCCATTGTTAAAATGAATAAACCAACACTGAGTGCACAAAAGATGACATGTTAAGTCATGAGCTTTAGATGTGCTGGGAAGTTGGTAACCAATTGACAGAGCAGAGCCATGTTGTGGTATCTGCCTCTGCTTCTTCGACTGGAAATAAAGAGCCATGTCTCTCCAGCTAATTTGAAACAGCAAATACAGTTTGAGGGAAATCTAATGCAGAGCAAATTAGTTTTGTATTAACATAATGAGAAATTGCTGCCAATTAACGTACCTGACAGGTCGAAAATGTGTTGAGACTGAATGCGTCAGCAAAATGTTCACTGATGTGTTTCATTGTTTTCCACCAAAATAGGCAAGATCGCAATACAGTCTCCACTTGTAGTGACAACAGCATTATTTTCTTATAACCTTTTTATCCAAGTTCTTACCCTAACCTTAACCAAAGTGCATTTGTTGCCTAAACGTAAGACAGAAGTCTGGAAGTAAACCTGGGGCTCTGGTATCAAGGTCCTGCACTTTGTACGCCCGCCATCCTCCCTGACCACCGCCTTTCTATGTGGTACTTAAATGTAGTGTTACATTACAGGAAATGTCTCTGAAAATAATCTAGGCAGCGATTCGGTGCCACAAGATCTTAATTTAGAAAGCAGTTTAGTATCATACAAACATGATTTCAAGGACACAGGGTCATCATAAAGCAGTGGTGTCCTGCTGCTACACACTGGAGTACTGAAACTTGCATTTCTTGCTGTGCAGTTTGAGTATTTGGCACGAAATGTTTTGGTCAGATTCTTAATTCAGAACTTGATTTCATGCAGTTTTTCTAGTTCTTGTGTGTCTGTTTGTGTTAAGACAACATTAAACAGTGATGAGTGTGAGGAGAGTTTCCATTTGATTTGTCATGTTAGGTCAACCTTACAAAGAGATGGACGGTGGCAGAAAATCATGTTTATACTCAGCTGAAGCTCTTTGCTCACTCACTTCAGTCCCCCTGAACACGAATATCCATCAGCTAAATGCCTCAATGTAAATGTGAAAGACTTAACAAGAAAAGGCTTCTTCTTTGTAGCTCTGCAGTATATGGAAATGCAGCACTGTGACCATGAATTATTCATGTCTCTCCCCAAACTGAGAAGTTTGAAAACCTGACAGTGTATGGATTTTTGTCCCTCTTCTCTCTAGTCATATTATATGGCTTTTATTTGGATTCCATCAGTCTTTAATTTCAGCTGCACAAAGCTTTGAAACCTCTTCATAGTGTTCCTGTGAAGATCAATCGATCGTCCTGAAGATCAGCTAGTGACCGTTAAATTAGTTTCCACGTGTTCGACCAGGATGAAGTCGGCACCGTGTACTTTATGATGACTGATCCTCTTGGGATGTTTTCTCTTCAACTCTTTAATTACACAGTACCCGTTCCAAGTCCTGCGCTCCGATGGGAATCAAAGCACCGGAGGGCAGGAAGTTTTTAAGCAGAAAGTATAGACCAGACTCTGATGAGTCAGTCGTGACCCCGAGGCAGCCGTTTCTCTTGTAAATTAGCCTTAAGAGGCCCGAGCAGCCGGAGCCTCCCTGCCCTGCAGCACCTGACGACGATGGGACATTAATGAGCACTGAAGTGCCTGAGGGCTCAGCCTCGTACAAAAGACTCCACAGTTACAGGGGCAGAAAAAGTCCTGATTTCTTCACTGAACTGTAGCTAAAGCTAAAGGTAGCATGTCATTAGCTTGGTTGTCTCTTTCCCCAGCAGTGCTGAGAGGAGCACTCAAACCTAAAACTGTAAAAATACAACAGAAAAATATTCCCTGACACGTGGAAGTCATGCAGTCTGAGTTTTGCTAGAGCAAAAGTAAACAGGTTAGCAGTAAAACATAATCAAGTATCAACATTAAAAGTTTTAGGGTTTGGTTTCTGCAGATTTGTGATTTTCTTATATCATTTGGGAAAAAATCAAAGAGGTGAAGAAGAGGAAAGAACAAATTCAAGAAAACAAAGGAAGAGAGCAAACAACAGAGAATGAAACAGCCATGAGCCTGTACCATATTTAGGGCTCTTGCCCCAGTAAAAGATGGGAGAAGTCATCGGACATTTTAAAGGCACAGTTTAACATTTTGGGGAATCCATTTAGCCTCTGGTTAGACTCACATGAACAGATCGATACCACTCTTATAAACATGAAAGTGGAATCGAACTCTCAACTGCAAGAAAATTAAAAATAAAAGTGAAAATGTTAGTCTTCATTTAACGACAGATTTTAGAGAAAGAGAAAAAAGAAAGCCATTATGTGTATTTCCCATATAACAAACTACTACATTAAAAAGTGTCAAAACTAAAAAATACTTTTCATCACTCAATTCAGAATGAACTCTATAAACAAGTGCAGAAAAACTTCTAATAACTAGAGCACTCGGAGAGCGCAGACCTCCGCCAAGCAGCTCGGATTTCCCACCATTTTATTATTTTATCCACTTTGTTTCAACCGATCACCACCAAAATTTTATCATCTGTTCCTTGTCCCATTATCAACCTTTCCTGAAAATTTCATCAAAATCCGTTCAGAACTTTTCGAGTTATTTTGCAGACAAACAAACAAACAGACCAACGCCGGCGAAAACATAACCTCCTTGGCGGAGGTAATAAGCTGCTCATGGTGAAATAGAGTGTTCAGATATGGGAATGTTCATGCTGTCAGGAAGGACAGAAGAAGAAGGACAGTAGTGATGTATGTCACATGAAGTACATTGATGTGACATTATGTTAGTAAGGGCTGTATTTATTTTAAGCTAAACCATGATGTTTTTTTTCTAAACCTAACCTAGCTTTTCTGTTGCCTAAACTTAAGGAAACAAATGTAAAAACAAAGATTTTTACCTCAGCAGTAAGTTTTATTTTGAAAAACACTGTATGCATGTAACAAGCAGCAATTGACACACCATCTGTGAACGTCCAAAACCGATGCAGGAGGCTACTCAGTGCGTCATATTTTGATGTTTAGGTCCACTGACAAAGTGCTGGTATTTGATAGTTGCGATGAAAACGGGTTGGGCGTACCTATAAAGGCACATTGGGTGTGTGGTCGTGTGGCTTCAGGCCTACTGCGTCCCAGTCTGGCAAAGAGACAAGGGGTGGGTCCACTGAGGGACATGGGTGGCACCATTTTGGTCCACAAACTGGAGAAGTGCAACCAAGGGGTGGTAATGCTGTGTTCCACTTAGCATGGAAGCTGAAGGTGGGAGCTGGGAATGACGTCATTGCATTCCAGTTCAAGCTGAACCAAGATGTCGTTAGCAAATTCCAGTTCTAGCCAGGTTAGCTATTGTTAGCAATACCAGTTGATACAAACACTTTAGCAACATGTCCAGAGATGGACGTTGGACAGTGTGTAGACTGTTTTCACACAAAGAAGACAGAAGTGCTAATAAACAGTATATTTCTGCAGCTTTCACTACCGTTGATGCCTGAAGCAGCCATTTTGGATTTTGTGGTGAGGGTTGGTGAGGTGCCTCTGACTTTCTGAGTTGGATGACTAAATTACGGGGCCTTCCAGCTGAAATTTCTGACTGGGAACTCGTAAATTCCTACTTTCCAGTGCAAATGGAACATACAGCCTTAACCCAAAATGTGCTTACTGGAAAGAATGAAAGGGTTTAAAAAAGAAAAGGAAGAATAAAAGGAATGAAGAAAGGAAGAAAGAAAGTTGGGAACCTACAACTAAAGTTAAAGTAATCCTGGTCTCCAAAGTTGTTGAAATCTGGTGCTTGGTCAAAGTCAAGTGAAACATGCTACAACATCAGGCGGAAACGCAGCGTGACAAGAACGAAAGTTAAGGTAGTGAAAGTCCGCGTGGGGTGGGTGGATGAGTCCAACAAACACCACCGACATTCTCCTGGTGTTCGCGTCCCGTAAGATTATAAAGCCCTGTTCTTTTTTTCTAAACCCGACCACGTGCTGGTGTAGTGCTTTTATTTTGAAAGAGACTGTATGCAAACTGTACATTTCCTGTGAAATAGCAGTGTATTTTAAAAGAAGACAATGCATCTAACAGGCTGAAGTTGACACAGCGTCCCAGAACAGCAACAACTAACACACCCAGGGTGCCTTGCACGTAGTATCTGGACGTGGAAAGTCTTTGACTTTGATATGAGACGAGGTTGGACTGAGAATGTGTTGTAAAAGTAGAGCTTCGATGGCTTTCCTCTCTCTTCTCTCCAAACATTGGTGGCAAAAGAACTCAAATCCTTCCAGTAAAACAGTGAAAAATATTACATTGCAAGTGGAAACCTAATATCTAGATTTTTACTAAATAAACATGCAATTGCAGTAAAATACACTCAAATATTAACTCATATTATGACAGTACAAATACTCCAAATGAAAAATAATCTTCCAGTGAAATTAACTATTGTGTTAAAACTTTGTTTTTCATGCTTTTAAATAAGTTAAACAGGCAAAGAAAGAAGGAAGAAAGAAAGAGGGAGAGAGGGAGAAAGAAGTTCATGAAATGGAGTTAAGTCAAGTAGCAGTTTGAGGATTCTTGTACTTTCAGATTAATTGAAGAGACCAAGAGGAAGGGATAGCAGGAAATATAGAAAGAAAGGAAGGAAGGAAAGAAAGACAGAGGGAAGGAAAGAAAGAAATAGAGGAAGGAAGGAAAGCCATGAACTTGAACCGTGTCTAAAGCTAAAGGTAGCACTTCATTGGCTTTCCTCTCTGCTCTCTCCAAAGCCCCCTGCAGGGAGGAAGGATTAGGGAAGTGAACCAGGCCAGAGCACCAACAGGAGACCTGGATGGAGCAGAGGGAGGGAGGAGGAGGAAGGAGGAGAAGGGGGGGTGCTGTTGCTGCAGCTCAGGCCTTCAGCTGTATTTTATGTGTGTCTAAAGTCAAGTGAAAGAGGCAGGAGGAGGTTTTCTTTCTCTCCTCTTCTTGTGCGCGAGCTGTCTGAGAGGGAAGATGCTGCCAAACCAAAGACCCCACACATCCCTCATGTCCTTATCAGACAAGACTTCCCCTCCATCTGTTACCTGAGATTGCCTTTTGGTAATGACGCTCTTCTTCTTGTCGATGTGAGGTTGTTGCTGTGAAGTTTGTGTCGTGATAGTGGTGGAAGATGGACTTTATAAGTACAAGTCAAAGTCCTGCTTTCAAAATGTGTTCAAAAGGAGGACGAAATAGAGGAGGAGAGGAAGGAAGGGAGAGCGAGAAGGAAGAAAAAGGGGAGGAAAGGTAGGAAAAGAGAAAAAGGAAGAAACATAATGTAAAAAGAAGAAGAAAAGATATGGATGAAAGAAGGAAAAAGGAAAGTAGACAGGGAAGAAGCAGTAAAATCAAGAAGAGGAAGAAAGAGGGGATATTAGAGCAGAGGAAAGGAAACAGATGGGAAATGAGAGGAAGAAATAATGCAGGAAAAACTGGAAGACAGGGAAAGAAGAAAGGAAATAAAGGGAACAAAAAAACAGGGAGGAATTAGCAGAGGGAAAGGGCAGTAGAGGAAGGGATGAAGGAAGAAAAAGAAGGTAAGATGAAAGAACCAACAACAAGGAAAGGGAAGAGGATGAAAAAATAAAGAGAGAAGGACCCTAGGGATAAAGAAAAAATGAAGTAAGGACATGAAAGAGGAGAGAAATTAGGAAAGAAGGATATAAGAGGAAGAAGGAAGGTGAAAGGTGGAGAAGGGAATTATAAGTAGAAAGAAAGATGAAAAGGAGGAGGAAAGAAAAGGAAAGGACATAAGAGAAATAAGAAAAGACAGAGTGAATTAGGAAAGTAGGAGGGAAAGAGGAGGAAGGAAGATGAGAAGTGACGGAAATAAATCAGTGAGGAGGGACGGGCATTAGAAGCAAAGAATACATGAAATGAAATGAGGAAAGAAGGGAATGAGAGGAAGAGGAAAGAAGAGATGTAAGGACAGAAGAAAATAAATGAGGAAAGAAATTTGAAAGAATCAAAGCGAGAAGGAAAAAGAGCCGAATGGAAGAAGGACATTAGGGAAGAGAAAAAGACAGGAGTAAAGGAAGAGAGGAAGAAGTCAGGAAAAGGGGGAGGATGGAATTAAGAGAAGAAAGAAAGATGGAAGAAGGGGAGAAAGTAGATGAACGGGGGAAGAAAGAGAAGAAATAAAAAAGGGACAATAAGGGAAGAAGGAAAGGAGGAGGTAAAGAAGCACAGAACGAAGGAAAGTAGATTAAAGAAGAAAGAAGAGCAAAGTGGGAGAAGGGGATTTTAGTAAGGAAGACAGCCGGAAAGGACAGACAGGGAAGGAAGGAGAAAAAGATACAGAGACAGAAGGAAATGAGGACGGAATAAAAAGGAAGGAAAGGAGGGAAGGGGAAAAATAATGAAAAAGCAGGTGAAAGAAAGAAGGAAGGAAAGAGGAATAAGTTTAGAAGATAGGGGTTAAGGAAAGGAGATAAGGGCATTTTGAAGAAAAGGAAAGAAAGAAACGATATTTTATGTATTTAAGATTTTTTTTTCTTGCTGTTGAACATAAACTGTGACTGTGCAAAGTGCCAACAGCACAGATTGAGATTTAAGGCCTCAGTGACTTTGACTCCTGATAATATATTTAGTTCACTATCTGCCTCCTTTAACTTTGGATGAACTTCATTATAAGTTGTCAGTCAGAGTTATTTCTGATCATATTTCTGCAGGACATTTGTGACTTCTGTCCTTAAAGCTGCAGTCAATCCATCTGGACCTCCAAACTGAAACTTAAAAAAATATATATATATATATAATTTTCCATGGAGTGACTTTCCCTGTCAGCAGCTCCACAATCCTCCTCCGCCTGCTTCTCCTTCTCTGACACTCTGTTGATGTACAGCACTAATGGAGGCCCATTGTTTCAGCCCGTAGCTTTGTGAAGGTCAGCGTCGAGTTATTCAAGAGCTCTGACAGGTTTAGCTGCGAGTCCTTGTCAGACAGTGATCAGCCTGCAGAGAGACGGTGGCATTGGAGAGACGAGGAGATGAAAAGCTCCTCGGGGTTGTAGACTGTAGCTGTACTCAGAGTTTCTACCACAAGGACTCCAAAGACTATAAACAAAAACACAACCTGTTCATGGAGCTACTATAAAACTGTAGAGGTAAGACTTTATATTCGTCCTGTACAGCGTGTCAGAGAGAAATACAGCACAGCTACTACAGTAGTTATATTTCATCTATTTAGAACATGGAGATTTTAAGATATTACTTGTCATTTCACGACTAACATTTTTCTTCTGTTTGCTTCATTTGCTTCTTCTTTGTCTCCTTCCCACCATGTTGCTTCCCTTATTTTCTTTCCAACAAGTCCTCCAACCCACACGACTACATTAGAGCGTGGCTCGGGTCGCATTTTCCTGACCGAACCTGAGTCAGTTATAACCGAGCCCAGCCCGACCCCGACAGAATTTCAGAAGTTTTAAACTTCCCTGATAGCAAGTTTTATCTAGCATCCTCCATTTTCATTAGTTCAGTCTGAATATTTATCGCCTCCTGCCTGAACTATAGCTGCGTTCCAGGCAACTTGTAACTCGTGTTTTTACAACCTTCTACCTGTGAAAGTGCACTGGAACGGCAGTCAAACCCGTAACTTACCACCCGTGAACTCGTACCAGATCGATGTACTCCCAGTTACGCTTTCTGACATCACACAGCCCTCTAAACCAATTACCTTACTCCTCTAAACAAATGGCAGCCCTATGGATGCGGTGTTGATGCAGGTGATACACGTTGAGAAATAGACATAAAATAACCCTAATGTTAACGCATTATTGGCAGCTGCTCTAACAGCTGGTTTCCAGTGCAAGAATAAATCAATACAAAATACGTTTCCAAACACACAAATAACGTAAAATAAAAGTATAATAGCATCTGTGACCTTATGCGCCGTTTCTCCTCCTCCGTTTCGCTCAAATGAGCAAGGAACCGGCACCTTTGGTGACGGAAGTGATCATAAACAAACATAAACTCTGCACGGTCCGCCATGTTGCTTTGAGAGTTTGGTGTGACTTGCCTGGAACGCTATTAAGTCGTGAGTCGTGACTTGAAGTGGTGACTTGCGGGCTCAGAAACTTGCCTGGAACGCAGCATATAACTATTGGCCTGTGTTGCGTTCAGGCGTTGTCACGTAAATAACAAATTCCAGCATTTGAATAGGCCATAGCACAACACAGCAGCATGTCAAGTGGGCCGAAGCCGAACTGAACCTGAGCAAAATTTCTGATTTGTTACCCAAACCCTGCCTGACTCGCCAGGTTTCGACGGGACCGTCGGGCTGGGGTTGGGTATCCACACTCTAGACCACATAGGTCCACCCACAGGAGCGCTACCTGAATTAGTGCCCCTAAGGGTGGCAATCAACATGTCCTCACACCTAAATAACAGAGTAGGTCGTCTGCCAATGACTTAGGTTCAGGAAAAGATCATGGGTTAGGTTATAATAAGTCAGTTTGTTATGTAACTGAAGTGATGTGCGCAAGTTAATTTAGGTTTGGTACATGGTGTAAGCTGAGTACATACAGGCTCTTCTCATAAACTGTTAGTATGTATTTCTATGAAAATAATGCACCCAAATTCATACATATCCAAGTAGTCACGAGCCAGTAATTCATTCAGTTATTCCAATAGTTTGGAAGAATGTGATCACGTGACCAATGCGCTGATGGGAGTAAACAAGGAAGTGGTCCTGAACAGTCTTGTAAGGAGGCAGGTTGAGGCGGTGGATGGGTCACAAAACACAGGACTTTTCCCCCGGGACCGTTTCCTAGGAGACAAGAGTTTGGTACCGTATGAACCTTGAGTCATTTTAAGGAACATCCTCACCATGTTTATTTCCCAAAACCTAACCTCTGTAGCATTACGTTAAGAATGTAACATCATTCCTGGGGTGCTAATTCATAGGATGTTGTATGAACCGTTCTATGAGGATATGTTAGTACGTAGGTAGAAATAAGTTAATACTGACTTTTTGTTTCACATGAGACACGATATATATTTTCCTAGGATAGCAAAGAAATGACCCGCCCTCCTGTACCCTACTCTGCCTCTGATCGGCTTACCCTATTGGCAACAAGCACTAGCCAATCAGAGGGAGACTCGGGCGGGTCATGTCTTCTTCATCCCAGGAACAAAAGGCCATAGTTCTTTGCTTTTTAGTTGTGCTTCTTTCCTTTCTTTCTTCTTTCCCGCCACTTG
The DNA here is from genome assembly GCF_006386435.1 of Epinephelus moara. NCBI lineage: Eukaryota > Metazoa > Chordata > Actinopteri > Perciformes > Serranidae > Epinephelus > Epinephelus moara. Next base: position 41,434,195 of record NC_065513.1, on the reverse strand, counting down.
TCTTTTAGTCTCCTTTGCCTTTACTTTTCTGTCTCTTCTTTCTCTCTTGTTACCTTCCGTTCTGTCTTCTTTCCCTCCCATTTTATTTCCTTCTTTGCTTTTCTTTCCATTTTCTACATTCGTTTTCCCATTACTTTTTGTCTTTCCTTACTATCTGTCCTTCCTTGTGTCCTTTACTCCTCTGCCCTTATAAATTCTCCTTTTTGTTTCTTTTTATTTCTCCCTTTCCCTCCTTTCTTCCTCCCATCATTTTCTGTCTTTCCCTTTGTCTTACTGAAGTAATCTTTCTGTCCTCTGTCTTTTTCACCTCTCCTTAACGTTTATTAGCTTTTGCCACTTTCTTTCTCTCTGTAAATGCTCTCCTTTCTGTCCCTTAAAATTTCCCTCTCTTCTTTCCTTACCTTAAATTTCCCTCTGTTTTCATTTTGTTCTTCTTTGTTCCTCTATCCCCTCTCCCCCTCTGTTACTCATTTCAGCATGGTTGCTAAAGTGCACCTTAATGACAATATTTACTTAAACTCCAGTAAAAATTAAACTTTTAATGCAATATTTTTACACTCTAGCATCAGTAGTTTTACTTCCGTCACTGCTGTGTTACAGTCTGTAAAGGTGGCTGGATGTCTCAGCTCCCATCAGGGAAATAAACTGCCCTGTCCGAGGCGCCTTGTGTGTCCATATCTCTCTCAGGATGACAGTAACTCAGATTCGGCTGTGATCCAACTACCAGCCACTCTTCTGTCTGAAGAATTAGCAACATCAGAGAAGACACGATCGAAGAAAACGCTCTTTCATTTCACCTTGTATGCATCGCACACTTGGGAGGACAAAGGGATGTTCTCGGATGAGCTCCGACCAAAAAAAGACCTGTCTCTCGTAGAGCAGGGGCAATGAATGAGGCCTTTGTGCTGCGCGAGTCCTCCCAGCGCCTCCAAAGCGACCGTACAGCCTCCAAAAACACGCTTTTGTCCGGCCTCATTTGTTCCCCTGTTGGCTTTAGGAGTGACTCTGCTGTCCCTGTAAGAGGCTTACAGTGTGGACCTGCTCCTGGAAGTTGGTGCGTACATCAACCCCAACATCAGCCCCTTAAACACCTTCGCTCCGTGCCTACACACACACACACACACACACACACACACACACACACACACACACACACACAGAGCTATATAATGAAATTCAGGGGTGGCTGATCCGCACAACTCCAGCTTTGTGAGGAGGCTTTGAACTCGCACTGATCGACAGAAGGAATTCACTTTGTTGTCTACACCCACAACATAGCCTCGTCTTTGGAGTCCATTCACCCACCACCTCCTCCACCTCCACTGCCACCCCCGCCACCACCCCGCTTCGCTCCTTCCAGCACGAGAGGAAAGGATTGAAACAACGGGAGAAAGCAGAGGGGGGATTTGTGCAAACATGGTCCTGTCTGAGCTCATATCAGTGACCCGGCTTTGACTCTCCGTCTTTACATAAAACTATCGATGTGTTCCTGCCGACGCTCAAACACTGCGGAGCTCGTCAGACATTCAATATGTCAGAGGAGGCTGAGTGTCTAATTGGAAGTTGAAATCAGGCAGTAATTACATCACTGAGTTGTTATATAATTATTGGCAGAATTGCAGTCTTGTACTCAGTTAATGAGGTTTTGTCCTGGTGGTGCTTTTAAAATATGAATGCTTTTAATTTGAAATACTGGAAAATTCCTGCTCTACATAATTTATCCTTCACTATTTCAGAAACACATTTACATTTAGACCTCTGTCAGTCAATATATCAATATGTTATTGGGGCTGTAACTTATCTTTATTGTTGATTAATGTGCCCATCTATGTTTTGGTTTTATTGATCAATTATTTTGTTTACAAACTGTCAGAAACTACTGGAAATGTCCAAAGTGACGTTCTCATGTTCTTTGACCAACAGTCATAAACCCAAAGATATTCATTTACTATAACAACTTTTTGTAGAGTTTAGCTTCCCCCCCAGTGCCCTGAAAAATCTATGAATGCAGGTCTAACATCAAATAGATGTGAGAAAGACCCAAAAACCTTGGTAGCTATTCTTAATTTTTTTAATTAAGACAACCAGAGTCTTAAGCAGGCAGCCCAGAAGCCAGAAGAAAATGTTGGCATTGAATGTTTCTGCAAACCATGATTATGTCACATCTGCACATTTCATATGTATCATATCAAGGTTTCTAAAGTGAAGAATATATCTAAAGTGACGTAGAATATGAGCTCACTTTAGTCACTGGGAGGTGGAGGGGATGGTGGACGCGGTCTCACCCAGGAGAGATGCCTACCAAGCTGCGGTCAACTGTTTGAAACCAACATCACTGGCGAGCTTTTAACGACCATTTGCAGTGTTTCCACTGGTGTTTATGGTAATGAACATGGGTGTTTTCAGCAGCACATTGCAGTATTTCCCAGAGGAGTTTGTGGCACTGAATCTGCTTTTCTTTTCTTTACTTTTCTTATTAATCCTGGGTGTTTTTAGTGGCACATTGCAGAGTTTCCTAGCGGCGGTTGAGCCACTAAACCTAGGTGTTTTTTTACAGACACATCCTGGCTATTCCTGCGGTGTTTGTGGCATCAAACCTGAGTATTTTTTACTGAACTTGAGTGTTTTTTACCAACACATTGCAGCATTTCCCATCAGCATATGTGGCACCAAACCTGCGTGTTTTTCACAGACACATTGTGGCGTTTCCCAGCTGAGTTTTCCAGCCGTGTTTGAGCCACTGAGCCTAGGTGTTTCTCACTAACACATCCCGTCGTTTCCCAGCGATGTTTGTGGCACCAAACCTGGATGTTTTTCACGGACACATTGTGTTGTTTCCCAGCTGTTTCCAGACGTGTTTGAGCCAAAGAATTAACCATCAGAGCATTTTCTTGTGGCGTTTCCCTTGCAGTGTTTGAGGCACAGAACATGGTTGTCTGTGCTTTTCCAGCAGCTTTTGTTCCCCCAAAACATGGGTCCTTTAAGCCAAACAACATCTTATCCTGACCATAACAAAATTATTTTTGTGCCTAAACCTAACCACAGCCTTGTTAAGACACCTAAAGCTTGAACGTATCCCCTACAACATCATGTACAAATGAAGACCAAGAACATATTTTCTAGCAACAGGGTTGAAAGCTGTTATTCAGTTCTACTCCAGACTATTCAATGTGCGTTTTTTTTTCTTTGTCAAGTTGTTTTTTCCAAGGTGAAGAATTAACTTACAAGCTCAATAGTTGCTGCTGAAAGGCTGTTTGACTCTTTTATAAAGTCATACTGCCCACAAAGCAACACTGGTTTGGATTTAACTTGGTGACCTTCAGTATAGCTCAGAAACGTACAGAATATTGGATCTCAAGCCTGTAGATGACTCACATAACTTTAGTAATATTAGCTCTGCCAGCAAGCATAGTTTTTCTTTTCATCAACTGCGGATCTTATTTGGAACACAAGGTCTCAAAGGATGTGTGATTCTGATCCAAAATTTCCTGCAATGATTTTTTTATTCTAACATATTTTAACAAGAGCTATAGCGAGCTAAATTCAACTTTCCTTTTGCCTTTTTATTTCACTTTCTTCTTTCTGACACTAATGCAGAGCATCAGAATCATCTGTGGCACATCCTGTTCGTCTTTGTGGGTCGGTGTGTTCAGCCTTTACAGAATCAAGGCCATGTAAGCCTCTCACGTAGTCGAATTTGTTCTTAGAGTTCTCAACTTGTGCTCAGCTGGTGGTGCCTCTCCTCAGTTTTGCCCTTCGCCGATGTGGATGAGATGAGGGCTGCAGCAGCAGGTCGGTGCTTGGCAGGGCTGCCCTGAGTGTTGTCCTCAGTGTTGCCAGATGGAGGAGATTTTTAACCTTTGTTTCACAGATTTCGCAGAGCGCATAAGCTCTGCCTCACACTGACACTTCAAGTCAGTTACAGACAGTCATACCTGGCAGCCGGAGGCCGACCGGCCATCTGGAGCTGTGGGAGGTTTTTCCTCGGGGGACAGCAGTGAGTGCAGCAGTGTGGATAAGAAAAGATAAAAACGCCTGAAGCTGTTTGGCTTGTTTGTTAGTCCTATAGACTGCTGTGCTTCAGGGCTCGATGGGTCATGAGGTCCAAGGAATATGCTTGTTCCAGATTGGCTGGCAGACGTTTGCACAAGGTATATTATTTATCCGCAACCATAGCAACGCGACTAAAGCTTAATGCTGCCTTTTCAGGAAACAGCAAATCCAACCTTGAGTTAAATTTGACAAACACATCTTAGATCAAGGTCCATTTAAAAGCTATTTTCCAGAGCTGTCAATCACCTCTCATGGTCTTCATCAGCAGATGGAGTTTGCTAAGTTTTCACAGACACAGAGCATTAAGTCATGTGAAACCAGGTTGTTGTGTACGGGTTGAAAATGTCAAAAAGCTATTAAGTAGGGATGCAAAATATTGGATTTTTGCAGATAGCTTATAAACAGATAAGAAACAACTCATTTGACCAATAACCTATACCGATATTGATATATCCACTTTTTTCCCTTCCTAATTTTAGTGATCATCAAGTGTCTTCTGTAGTGGAATTAACATCATACATGCATACTCTAATCGTGATGACCCACCAGCAGATGGAGACCTGAAATACAATACTTTCCAATGTATGTATTCATTGATTTTGATTCATTGATTTATTTTAAAGCCATCCCTATTATTATGTCGACCTAAAGTTAAGATTATTTTGTCAGACTATTTACAAGATCAAGAATCAACTTTGACTAAACTGACAGCAAACAAACCTCTCGATTATAAGGACCTTGTTTTTCTTTGGGAAGTGGCCATGGTTGAATATAATAATATTCAACACGTTCTCATCCCCACTTTGAAATCTGACGCGCTAGGCACCCTTCTGCGTCAGTTTTGGATGTTCAGGGATAAGCTTGTCAATTTACGCTTGTGAAATGTGTTGTGTCTTTTCAAATTACATCTACTTATTCACAGGAAATGTACAGTTTCTGCTCATTTCATGCATACAGTCTGTTTCAAATAAACTTACAACATAGGTAAAACGCTTTGTTTTTATGTTTACCTTCTTAAGTTTAGTAACAAAAGTCTGTGCATAGTAAGTTTAGAAAAAAAATCATGGTTTGACTTAAGTATGTTTGTTACTAGCGTTATGTCACATCACATGAAATGCATCATGTGACATACATCACTGGCGTAGCATGCTGCACATACCATGATACTACATTGTTACTCAAGGAACTGTATTTACCTTTGGTTACACACGGAAAACATTCAGCGGGCTTCCAGGTGAAAGTCCAGAGTTTGTTTGACCCCTCCCACCTGACCATACAGACTGTGGTAGCTGCCAGCAGGAAGGAAAAAGAGGGAGGACTTCAGGTTTTTTTCTGACCTAATTGTATTGCGGAGTTTTGCACAGCGGCGACCGGATCTTTGCTCTCAAACCACAAAAAATGTGATTATTCTATGCTTTCTTTTGATTTTCACATTGGCTAGTCATCCTGTTTAATTTGTCTTCTGATTAAATCGGAACCGTTGAAACAAGTTGTAGGAAGCCTCTGCAAGTAATTGGTTGCTGGCAGACACTCTGTGCTGCAATAAAATGGTTAATCAGCAGTGCCGTGCACTGTAGAGCCGATGCGCTGCTGGTTCTGCCGGCCTGAATAGAATATAATGTCTATAGCCTTACTGTTGTGTACAGCCTTTATAGACTGAGCTGAGTAGTGATGCGCGGGTCGACCCGTAACCCGCGGGACCCGCAAATGGACCTGCGGGTCGGGCAGCAGTGATCGTCTGTTAAATCGGTCTGTAAATGATATTTTGACATTATTGGCTATTACTGTCATGGCATCCGAAGGTACTGATGCGTTGAGCAGGTGACAGTCCGCGGTCGTTTTCAAAACACACTTGTGTCACGCACTCCAAAAGAAACTTGCTGAAACTTTAAACAATAATTTATTGTACAAACCGGGGGAAACAAACGTTGACAAAAACGGTTCCATAATTCATATTAAATTCAAGAGATAACGAAAAAACAGCTACAAGTTAGAGGGAATAGTGATAAAGTGGTAAAACTTGGCATTGATCCACAGCCTCAGACGGATGCGCTCAAATGTGCCTTGCGCACAAGCTCCGTTGGTAGGTGATACTATATTTTCACATTTTTAACAACAACAATTTAAAAGTTTTGATTTTTATTGATAACCTACATTTACCAACAACAAAAAGACTACATTTAGCACCAAAAAAATATGTAAAAAAAAAAAAAAAGTAAATAAAAAAATGAATATCGAATACCAGATTTTCATAACCAATACCTACCCATAGAAACAAATATTCAAATATCCAAATATTTGGGTACAGCCCTACTGCAGACGGTGCCTCCGTGCGTCGACGACGAGTTCCACTGACAAAATGACGGTGTTTGACAAGTTGGGAGTGAGAATGTGCTATAATATTTCTATGATTACTATAATGTTATACAGTGATGGATAACTTTGACAGTCTTTAGCATAGGCGGTGACCTCATTAAGGATCCTAGTGGCCTGAGGGTGGAGGCGCTTCCTGAGCTCTCAGTTGGGATCTTTAATGATTCTCCTGGCCTTATTCTCACAGCATCTGCTGTAAACTTCCTGTCGGCAGGGTAGAATGCAAACTGTATGTTCAGCCAAATAATCCCCTCTTGCAGTGCTTCGCCGTATTGTTCGGTGCTGTTTCTGTACGAGGCAGTGATGTTCCCTGTTGTGACACAGTCGATGATGCAGAAGTAGAAATTCCTCAGTATTTGAGGGGATACCCGCAATTTCCTCAAGCGTATGAGATGAAACAGTCTCCGCCTGTCTTTCTTACCGCTCAGTCGGTATCAAGCGCCGTGGGAATATTTTCCTTCAGGGAAAATACATTTCTTGACTGAGTCTGTGTTGCTACGCCACAGAAGACTGTCAAACAGGTACTGTTTCTACTCATAGAAACAGGAAATATTGACAGCTTCAGACCACATAGCCACAGATTAGTTTATACTGTTTTGTGCTAATTCCATGGTTGAGGCAAAGTTTGGGTCAAAATCACATCGTCCACTTGGTGGGAGGAGCCCAGGAGCAGCCCGTCGCTGAACTGCATCTGGATCAGCCTTTTTAAAGGTGTTTGTTTTTTAAGGGAACTTTGGTTGGAGTTTTTGTTTGGTAAGTCGTTTCCTCCCAGGTGGCACTTGAACTCGAAGCCCCCCCAGTGTGTCTGTCACACGTACCTGCTGCACCTTCTCACCAGCCGTTTATCCCCCTGGCGGACCCTGAGGCCTCAGAAAAGTGCTGCAGTCACCTGTCACGTAGCCTCTGGCGTGAGGATGATTTGTGCCGACGCGCTCGGCTGCTTCCTCCCACTCTTTCTCTCTCCATCTGTCCTGCTCTTCCCTCCCACAGAGAGGTCACCGTTGCTGCTATTTCAGCCAGCTCTCCTGTCGGCACAGAGAATGTAAGACGTGACACCGCTGTGAGGAACAACAGGTGGATATCCAACATATCAGCCTCGCTGTCCAAGCAGTTGAAAATGATGTGTGCAGATGATTTCCACACTCCTGTCTGGGATGATTTCATGTCTTCATGTGTCATCCTTATACTGGGTTTCTAAACTGGTCCTCAAGTGTCATGCATTTTCTGGTAGAACAGTAGAAGAAGAACTCATATCCTTTACCGAAAGCTGCACAAATAAATGTTTTCTATAAACACTTTATCAAATGACTGCATGTAATGTGAAGGCAGTGTCAAAGTGACACAGGCTGCATTACATTGCAGGGCTGGATGCTCACTTCAGATTCGATCTTTGTGCCAAGACTGTTCACACTCATGTTTGAGGTGACTCATATCTGATATCAGTGTGAACAGATCTCTGCCCTGAAACGCCTCACATGAAACCAGTAATGTCACACGTTGGAGCAATGCGTGATGACCTTATTCTGCCTAATGATTAGCCATGTGCCTCTGTTTTTGAGATTGTAGGTATTTTAGGAGAAGTTTCGAAGCAGTGCCTTCAAATCCAACCTTAAAGTTTAACATTTCTCTCTGAAATTTGAAAGTGAAAGAGTAGAAACGATGCTGGGTAAATGTTCCTCAGTCTGTCCGCAGATTGATATATATGAGGACGTATTTATAGCTATTAATAACCACAGGTGTGATACGAGGGCGTAACACTCGATAGAGGTGATTACTCAGCTTGTGTGTGAATGTCACGCCCCTTAGTCTTTCTCACCACACACTCCTCCATGAAGGATTAGATGTAAGCTGGTGTGTGTCAAGGGGGATCATCACAGGACGAGTCATCCCTCCTTTTTTCTTCCCATCTTGTCTCCCCTTCCTCTATCCTCCTCCGCCTCCTCCTCTCCCTCATCCCTCCTCTCTCTGCTCAGATAAACCCGAGAGGAAGGTTGAGGAGGAGGGAACGCCAGGGTCAGTAGTTCCCTTCAGCTCCGGCTCAAACGCTGAGCAGCAGTGCCACATTTGACATGAATTAATAATTACCTTGTTAGATTTTGGGATGTCAGTGTAATTACAGTAAACAGATGAGACATAACTGAGCAGACAGTCGGCCTCAGGAGGCCTCTACTCTGCAGCTAATGTAATAAAACTCAGGGTTCAACTCAGAGGGTATCACTCTGTTGCACCAAGCAGGAGGAGAGCGCTGGTGTGTCTCAGCAATTTTCAGTTAATGTTTGTCCTCTTTGGGAAAGACAAGGTCACGAGGTTTAATGGGAAATGTGGTTATTATTTTAAGAGGTTCAAATAATGAACATGATTTGGCACAATTAACCCTACAGGGGTCAGTATGCCTTTTTCAGCCAGGATACTCTTAAAAAGTAGATTTTAATAACAATGGTGCTTAAATGGTTAAAGTTTGAGAGTTTAAGGGTCTTTTCACACCGGAAAGTCTGAAATGTTCAACACATTCTCACTGCTACCTCGTCACATATTGACGTTTAGATCATGGATTTTCCACGTCCATATACGACATGCAAAGTACCCTGGGTGCTTTGGTTGTTGATGTTCTTGGACACCATGTCAAGTCATCTTTCAAGATACACTTCTGTTTTCACAGGAAATTTAATGGTTACATACAGTCTTTTTCAAAATTAAAGGCACTTATGCTTAGGCAACAAAAACACCTGGTTAGGTTTGGGCAACAAAAACACCTGGTCAGGCTTAGGCAACAAAAGCATCTGCTCAGGCTTAGGCAACAAAAACATGTGGTTATGCTTAGGCAACAAAACACCTGGTCAGGCTTAGGCAACAAAAGCATCTGCTCAGGCTTAGGCAACAAAACACCTGGTCAGGCTTAGGCAACAAAAGCATCTGCTCAGGCTTAGGCAACAAAACACCTGGTCAGGCTTAGGCAACAAAAGCATCTGCTCAGGCTTAGGCAACAAAAACATGTGGTTATGCTTAGGCAACAAAACACCTGGTCACGCTTAGGCAACAAAAGCATCTGCTCAGGCTTAGGCAACAAAAACACCTGGTCAGGCTTGGGCAACAAAAACATGTGGTTATGCTTAGGCAACAAAACACCTGGTTAGGCTTAGGCAACAACAACACCTGGTTAGGCTTAGGCAACAAAACACCTGGTTAGGTTTGGGCAACAAAAACATCTGGTTAGGCTTAGACAGCAAAAACACCTGGTTAGGTTTGGGCAACAAAAAGACCTGGTCAGGCTTAGGCAACAAAAACACCTGGTTAGGTTTGGGCAACAAAAACACCTAGTTAGGCTTAGGCAACAAAAGCATGTGGTTAGGCTTAGGCAACAAAAACACCTGGTCAGGTTTAGGCAACAAAAACACCTGGTTAGATCTGGGCAACAAAAAGACTTGGTTAAGCTTAGGCAACAAAAACACCTGGTTAGGTCTAGGCAACAAAAACACATGGTTGGGTTTTGGAAACAAAAAAAAAAAAAACATCCACCGCCACTACCGCCTGCCCCACTCAGACTTTCACAATCTTAACTCCTGTTCCCACCACGTTTCCCCCTGACGCCACCAGGTGCCATTAAACTATAATGGCAACCGGCTGCGTATCATGCCAACGTTAAAGGATGCCTTTTTCGTTGGTCACTGCCCAAGCACCGGATTTCGACAACTTCGGAGTGAGACTGTGCTCATATATTAACAGAATATTGTGCCAAAATATACCTATACCCATTTTGTTTTACAGATGATTAAATAATCTCTTGCCTCACTTAATTATTTTAGTTATGCCAAGATTCTCTCACCAAATTTTAAACATTTTTATATATCAGCTCTGACTGCCTCACAGTGAGTCAGCTGTGGTTCCTTTTGAAGGACATGAGAGGAGCTCAGAGAAAGATACCTTCCTCCTTTATCCCTGAACTTCACCACATCCTGGCAGATGAGAACATTTCCACTGGCCTCTTTGATTTTTTTTTTTCATCTCTTCGAATTCAAGACCATTCTGCTCATCTAAAAGCCCAATTTATTCCCCAGCAGAAGTTGAAAGAAGCCTTTCCCCCTCAGAGCTTTTTTTTCTTCCCCCAATGTGAGAGAGGTTTTTCTGAAGAGGAGGAGGCTTTCATGAAAGAAAGACAAATCTTAGCTCGTCAGCTTGATTATGGCGACACCCGCCCGGGGTCGCGAGCTGGGCCTCCTCCAAGAGCTGGATCTTGTTCACCTACGCATGTTGAGGTTCAGAGCTGTGTCAGTAAAGATGTGCGGCACGGAGAAACTGGCTCAGCACAGAGTTCATATGCTGAATCTGGTTTTGTCAGAGATGTTTATGGTGTGTGGTTGAATAAATATGAGGTCAGAGGTGTAGCTCTGTTTAAAAGTAGGTACAGCCCACTCGGCTGGCAGCTCGTTTATCCCTTCCAGAGGCCACAAAACAAATTGTCATGCACTCCAGGTCCCCGTGAAATATGAGTGGTCATCAGAGGGCTGCTGGCATGTGGCACAGAGAGTCAGAGTGTGAGTGATGATTCTTCCAAAAAACTCTGGAGCTGGATTTCTAAAGATCAATTTCCTTTTGAGCCACCAGACCGGACGGGAACAGAAAACCTCCGTCAAGGAGTCAGAGAGCCGTGACTGGAATCTGTTCAGGTCTGAGGGCAGGGATGTATGAAGGGCTGAGAAGGAAAACATTTAGGTTGTGTGTGGGGAGTTTTGGGTGCAGATTTGCAACAGCTCTCATGCATGAAAAAGGTTGTGTTGTTATGTCTGACAGTCTGACCCAACCACTGCTTCTCCTCTGTGATTGGACTGTATGAATGTATTGATGAGTGTGTCTGGACGCTGTGAAACATCTTAACATGCTGCAAAAAGAGCCAGTGAATAAACCTGCAGTCTGTTCACTTTTGATCTTAAACACACTTTATTTCATTCAACTTCTTTTACAACTAAGTGCATTTATTTAATACTGTACTTAAATACAATTTCGACATACTTTACTTGACTTTATCCATTTTACGCTGCTTTATACTGGCGCTCCAAACACATCACCTTACTACGATGACATGTTCAGGTAAAATGGGACAGTCATGTTTGTTTGATGTGGTCATTTCCTGCCATAAAAAACTAAGATGGTGAACTGGAGGCTTTAAAACAGCAGTCCACAAACCAGAGGGTGATGTCATGGTCGCTACGTCCATTATTTTACACAGTCTATGGCAAAAACTTGTTAGTTAAGATCAGGAATAGACTGCGGTCAAGATTATAGGAAAGTGAAACAAACTGCTGTTAGAAAACAGGATGTGGTCATTGACCTGCAGCGTGAAGGTCACTTGTTTTGTCGACCTGAACTGACCTGCTCTTAAGAGGCTTTGCAGCAGTGTAACTGTGTCATGCTGCTTTCACTGTTGCTACTGAGAGATCATTATGACAAAAGGGAAGTTTGCTCGTGAGTTAAACATTAAAACACATCTTTTTTATGCATTTGTAGAAATAATCAAACCCTTTTTTGGGTGAGGAAATGAATCCATTATAAGTCCTGTGCTCAAAAAAGTGAAGAGAGGTTCCTGTAACGAAACCAAATATCATTCAAGTGATTAATCGTTCTTTTAAAACTCCTCAGTGTCACACTTCAGCCTTTCCTGATTGTTCCTGAGTGTCTAAAATCAGTCCGACAGTCTGATCTGCTCCAACAGATGACCTCAGATAAGCTGTTTTTCACTTGAAGTAACGACTTCTCGGTGCTAACTTTATCCACGAAGCTTCATGTGAAGTTTTTGTGCCACTTCGTGGTAACAACACTGAACTTTTGACCTCCCCAGTACTTTTCTCTTTCACTCTCCTCTATTAGTCTTTAGTATGTAGGCTTTTTAATTTATGAAACTCCATGTGGGAGTTTTTCAATATTTTGCAGCAAACGAGCTCTCTGCATACAGAAGTGTTGGGGATATATTTCTGTTGTCTCAGCGCTGGAGATGACGCTCTGATATTGATTTTCTCTCAGAGTCTGAAGGAGAGTTTTTGTAGGCTGCAGGAGCAGAGACCGACATGACTTTGCTAACTCCGCCTGCCAATTGTTTACATATTTCACATAACTTCTGCTGTTGTGCCTCCAGGCACCTGCTGCGCAGCTCAGAACGCCTCGCCGGGGGCCAAATATCCAATAGCTGCTCTGTCAGTCTGCATCTGCTTGATAACACAAGAAATTACAGCTTTCTGCCTGTCTGCCATCGTGAGTGAGATTTCTGTATTTTGACAGGCTGTGGACAGAGCTGTGCTGCTGCTCTGTGTTTACTGTGTTTGCATGGCAGGAAGAACTTGTCTCACCTTGTTCTGAACCTCCTCTCCACCTTTGGACCTTCATTGATTTACTGACAAATGTACAGTTGACATTGAGGACCATATATCAGTGGGTTGGCAAGCTTGAGCCTACAGTGAATAACTGAATCAATGCATTTTTTATGTGCGTGTCACATATATATCACATTAGTCACATGGACAAGTGAAAGTAGTACATGAGGGAAAAACAATTTAATCCATGCTGTTAATAGAGCTATATTTTATATAACATTCAATATTTTGAAAAATGTTCAAAGAACATCTTATTTCTGAGAAAAAGTAAAAATCTTGAGACTGAAGTTGTAGTTGAAGTTGTTGTAGTTAAGTCATAATGTGAAAAAAATCCATCATTTTATAAGGAATATTCACATCTTTTAAGACTTATCATAGTATGACAAGACAGAAGTCATACATTTTGAGAATAATGTAACTTTAGGGGGGAAAGATATGACAGTGTGAGGAAAAGCAAAAAATCTTGAGAATAAACTTGTGGTTTTATAAGAAAAGTCATAATGTGAAAACAAATTCATCATTTTACTTGAATTATTCACATTATTTCAAGGCCAATCGTTGAATTACAAGACGAAAGTCAAACATTTTAAGAATAATATCATAATTTTATGGGGAAAAAAAACACAATAGTTTGAGCATGAGTCAAAATCCTGAGAATAAAGTTGCAGTTTTACGAGAAAAGTCATAAATAGTAATCATTTTACATGAAAATAGTCATCACAATATGAGATTAAACTCATAATTTTCATGGAAAAATCATGAGATTTCAAAAACAACCATAATATTACAAGACAAGTTATAATTCGCCCTGTGATAGTCTGCTGACTTGTCCAGGGTGTGCCCCGCCTCTCGCCCGGTGTCAGCTGGGATAGGCTCCAGCCCCCCACGACCCTCAAGAGGATAAGTGGTTAGAAAATGGATGGATGGAAGTTATAATTCTGAGAGGAATGTCTTAATTTTAGGTAAACAGAAGTCATGATAGTGTGAGAAAAAGTCAAAAAAATGAGAATAAAGTTGTAGTTCTACAAGAAAAGTCATAATGTGACAACAAATGCATCATTTTACCAGAAAAAATGGCATTATTTTAAAACAGATATTACAGTATTACAAGACAAAAGTCTTATATTTTCAGAATAATGTCATCATTTTAGGGGAAAAACATTTGAAACAGTTGTAGTTTTGCAAGAGAATTCATAATGTGAGAATAGCAATGACTTTGCATGAAAAGATGGGATCAAACTCATTAATTTATAAGAAATAATCATTATATTTCAAGAATAACCACAGTATTACAAGACAAAAGTAATAATTATTATTAGTAGTAGTAATCATTCTGAGAAACAATTTTATAATTTTAGGTAAAAATGGGCATGACAGTATGAGAAAAAGTAAAAACAAAATGAGAATTAAGTTGTAGTTTTACAAGAGAAGTCATAATATGAGATTACAGTCAGAGTTTAAAAAGACAAAAGACAAAATATTATGTTAACAAAGTAATGATTTATGAGAAAAAAATATAGTATTTCAAGAACAACAATAATATTACAAGACAGAAGTCATATTTTTTGAGAATATTGTAGTAATTTAAACCACAGATATTGGGGAAAAGAAGTTAAAACTTTACAAATGTAACCTCGATTTCTTTCCCACTGCGGTGAAACTTAAGCTGTTACACGATACTACATGTTATTTATAAAGCCAAACCTGTTCATCAGTATAATGTTCGGTTGAGACCTTTTGTTTGTGTTAGACTCAGGTCAGATCTTCACTGTCCCAAAAGAAGACTTTAATTTTTTGCAGCAAGGCAGCAAAAACTATAAAACACAATAAAACCATAAGATAACACAAGACTGTGTAAACAGTGATACACATCATACAATTTATTACAAAAAGTTCCTTTGATGTGCGAAAAGATTAGGACAAACAAAAATAAGATAAAGGCTCTGTGGCGCCCTGTATCAGGTTTTTGATTATTTCTTATATTATGAGTTTTTCTTTAATAAACAACCTAAGAACAGAAACTTTAATCAAACCAAAAAGAAATCCTCATTTTTACTCGACATCACAGCCGACCATTTCACAGTGCTTGTACATTGATTTCCTTCACTCCAGGCAGCTGCTGGAGTCAGCTGGGTTCAATACACTCAGACACATGAAGCTTCATCTCATTGAACATTTTGCTGCCTTCACAGTTTAGTTTTCAAGGTTGTTGTTGTGGTGTATCTCAGAGTTTTAAAAACTCTCACTGCCGATGCGTTCAAGGACACACTTGCAGGCAGACAGCTGCCGAACAGCAAGATTTGATTTCATTTCACATCCTCCTCTTCATCATAACATCCACCAGCTAATTAATTTGTCATCTTTGAGTTTAATTTTCTCCCAGTAAGTTCCATTAAGCTGTGATATGTTTATTGGCATCAAACTCTTAAATGTCTTTTTGAGCGTTTTCTGTTTGTGAGTGTATGTTAAAATAACATGCAAGGTGACAGATATAAATTCATGTATTTTGTAGTTAATAGAGAAACTCTGGCGTGGCTCTAGCAGGAGTCACTGCCGTGCACACCCTGAAACACACAGCCAGTATAAGATGGATTCGATGGCACGCGGATGTTGTGATCCATCACTAGTGGACATGTCCCTTGTTGTTGGTCCCTGAAGTGCAACCTAATGCCAGTTTTCATCACAGTGTCCATTCTCTCCCGGCTGTCCTCGCTGTGGCATTTTGAGCATGTGTGTCACACGATGTGTCTGCAGCGAGCTCCACCAATCAGAGCAGTGTCACAGAGTCCCCTCTGGTCCAGCTGTCTGCTGATTGCTACAAGTAGATTGTTGAAAGGAGACAATGAAATATGAAACCTCCTGAAGCTTTGTATACGCCGACACAATAGTCATTAATCTCTCAACTATTTTTCTATTAACGGTTTATTCTTTAGAATATGAGGTAATAATGAAAAACATTCATGACAAGTTCCCAGAGACCATGGTGATGTCTTTTAAATAGCTCGCTTTCTTAGTCCAAAACCCAGTGATATTCAATTTATACTAAACTCAAAATAAGAAAAGCTGAAAATCCTCAAAATTGTGAAGCTGAAACAAATAATCTGTCTGTGTTTTCCCCAGCCCTTCAGTGACAATGAATGTAGGCGTTTAGGGACTGAGGTTTTTCCCTGTCCTCAGCTGAAGAAAGAATTGTTTTTAATATAATAATAGTCAGTTTTAAGATGACAGACTTAGAAAGTGAGGAGTTGTGGATCATCGTCTCTGATGGCTGAAAGAAACCCAACTGCCAGAAGAAAATGTTGGTATTGCACGTTTCTGCGAAGTGATATGTTACATTTGTACATTCATATGTGGGGATACGTTAAAACAGGTCAGGTTTAGGCACAAACACCACTTGTGTATGGTTAGGAAAAATTGTGTTAGGGCTTAAAATACCTGATTTTGGGGGCACAATTGCCGCTGGAAAAGCAGCGATGTCTCGGCAAAAAACAACCGCTTTTCATGCCACTATCCCTGCTGGACAAAAACAGCAACAGATCACTAAAAATCACCAACATTAGAGGGCTAACAAGCTGCTGGGAATGCAGCAGTGACTTTCTCAAAATCAACCAGTTTTGCTGTTTGTCGTCTAGAATAGTAGGCTGCAGGTTGGTGGGCGTCACACCAAGGTGTCAAGCCATCCACCACTCCCTCCACCTGCAGGTGACAGTCTGCTTATACACTTATTACTTTAGACATGTTGATATATTATGTATTAAACATGTACATGGATGTAGGCTTTGTTTCCACACAGGGGGAGGCACATATGCCTGTGGTTTTGGGGTCCACTGCCAGTAAATTATGACCATTGAAGACTTAATTTTCTGCATTCTGGTGAATTTCTATGCACCAATTTGTGTTTTTCCTGCATTAATTTGTGGTAAAAATGTCTTTAATTTTGTCTGAAGAAAAGTCCTCTGCTTCTTTCATGTTTTTATTGGGGTGGGAACAAATGCACATGGTCAAAATATTGAGGTGGACATGTCTCATTTGTCCCCCCTGAAATCTACATCTGCGAACATGCAAATTGGAGGTATCCATTGTTTGCAGAAATGTAGAATGCAAACATTTTCTTCTGCCGATGTAGTTGCTTAAAGCTTCAGGAAAGGGAGAGTAGAAAGTTGACGGTTTTATCACTTAAAATTTTGAAACTGAGAATTGTGAAGTTTATTTTAAGAGACGTTTGGTGGATATTGATTAAAAAAACTCTAGTTTCTCAGCTACAGTAAAGGGAAATCTTAATGCTACAGCATACAACTATATTTCAGTGTTTTTGTGCTGCCTTTTTAGCAAGTAAGTATCCTTTTCCTGGAAACATGACAATGTGCATGAAGCCAGCTCTGTAAAGAAATGGTTTCCCCAGTTTGGTGTGGAAGAACTTGACTGGTCTGCACAGAGGCCTAACCACAACCCCATCTTACACATTATAGATGAACTGGACTGTGAGCCAGACCTGATCACCCAACATGTGTGTTGGACCTCACTAATACTCTTGTGGCTGATTGGGAGCATTTCCCTGCAGCAGATTTGAACATCTAGTGTAAAGTCTGACAGCAGAAGAGTGGAGGTTGTTACAGCAGCAGATTAATGCCCATGTACGGTAAACTATGGGTGTAATCTTCGCATGTCCATATACTTTTGGCCATTTAGCGTAGAAGACATAGAAATAAGGTTTTCCAGGAAGGAAAGGTGCGAATGCAGAAAGAAGAGCTTAAATGTGTGTACTACGTGTTTTCTGTTGTTGCCATGATGTTAGATAAGTTGACAAGGTGAGGAAGTCATCTTTGATTTCATCTTTATGTTGTCTCTCACCGAGTGCCTCCGGACTCCTTGTGGGCCACTTTTGCTTTCATGCTTTACAGATGTTGCCTTCGCTGCTTACATGTTTTTTGATGTTGCCCCTTTTTACTGCACGCTCGCTAAATTCCTGCTGCTCCATCTCCAAAAGAGACAAATCATGTTGTGCTTTCTTTTCATCTGTCGAAAGCGGCAGTGAGGCCTCCACTAATGAGACGGATGAAGGACACTGTGGAGTGGAGTCTTTTTCTTTTTTTTCTGCAACATTACAATATAACAGTTTACGAGCAGCACTAACGCTGGATACACAGTAGAGGTGAGAGACTGGATGAATATGAATGGTGGATTTAAATTCCCTTGATCTAAATAAAATGGAGAAGATAAAAGAGGCCTGTAAGAGCATTAACGATGCTCAAATGATCTTTAATATGCCTCCATCCACCTCAGACCGGCTCATCAGATACTTTTTCACTGTGAGGACTTTTAGTCTTCAAACATAAGGATGGCTCTGCGCTCTCTGTTCAAAGCAGCACTTCACTTAATGCCATTGCAGCTACAGCACCCAGCCATATGACAACTGACAGACATGAAGATGAAAACTATCATCCAGAGTTAATAGGAACAGGATGAAAGCATGACAGCTTTCAGACTCTGAATTCTCCTGCAAACGGTAAAAATCCTCAAACGACTGAGTGTCTTCAAAACAAACTCTGCAGGTGAAAGAAGCATCTTCTACTTCAGTAGTCTATGCAGCATATTTATGACCTGATTATATGTTTTTATTTAACATTAAACTGAAAAGCAACAAATAATGAGTCTGATATTTCCAATGATGCTCGCATTGACTTTAAATTGAGCTTAAATATAAATCTAAACCACCTCTCTCTGGTTCATCAGATACTTCTTAGTCACTGCAAAGATCTTTATCTTTCAAAAGGTACATTTCAGTTAAATAATTCATATCTGCATTACTCAGCTGACTGACAGAGGATGTACACTGTCAAAACAAACTCTGCAGCAGTGATGGAACAAATACTCAGATCTTAAGTTGGAAAAGAAAATGTCAAAATACTCAGGTTAAAGTTCTGCCCTCTTTTGTGAAAGTAAAATTACTTCTGTAACATCAGTAAAATGTACTTTAATAAGCCAAGTTAATGAAGCATTACTTATCCAACAAGTTAATTCTAGTTTTTGCAGGAGAGACAGACACATTAATAAAACAGTCTGAAAAAAAAAATATCAGCAGTGGTTAAATGTCTGAGCCAGGTAAGACCATCCTGATGTGAGCTCAACATTCTGTTTGGTACTCTGTATCAGTCTGGACTCAGTGACGCCCCAAACACTTTCAGTAGGCGGTAGTACTCACCTTGACAAACTCCAAAACATTGAAGAACATCTTCATCACCAACGAAGCCAGTTGATAAATCAAGCTGTTGCCAAATCCAGTCGGAAGACTTCCAATAAACTTCATGATTGCATTTTCTTGTCTTTGTTTAACTGTTGTTATTGACTCTATTTCTGCAATCCTGCATTTACGTCATCAGCCACAACGCAGTCCCTGATTGGCTGCTTACAGTGTCAACTACGGTGCAGATCCTTGATTGGAATTTAATTTCCGGAAAAACTGGTGCGGCAGCGGGGCCAAACTGATACAGAGAGCGAAACAGAGTGTTGAGCTCATGTCATATGGATGGTCTTACCAGGCTATAAAAGTCCCCAAGAGGAATGAGTGTCTCTAACGTCCAGTGGAAAAGTGTGTGTTGCTGGAAGCCAGTGTTCTCCAGTTCAGAGCTGGTATGAGGGACAGTTAAAACCAAAGTGATCTCACAGGAATACGTGAAATGACCGTGACATCTGAACACAGCATTATGTGGAGGTGGCACACAATAGGGTTTAATAAATCAGTCTAATAAAGAAACAATTTCAAATACACTCACAAATTGTCAAGAAAGGTCATATTTTTACACCTTTTTTCCTTATTAAACAGAGAAATACAAGAAGTGCACTCTCTGAATTCATGTTTTTCTCTTTTACCAAACTAAAACAGGCTTAATTGCTTTACTAATTCATTGTAAAACACTAAATTCAAACTTGACAGAAAACAGAAACCATCTTGATTAGTCTTGTTAGTTGTTTACTTAGTTAGTCCACTGTTCCAACAATCACTAACTCTGGTTTGGTTGAAATAAACCTTTAATTGACAGAGTTAGATATGAAAATGAACTGTTTTCCCTGCTGCATGACACAGGCCGGCTGGTTACACTCAGTCCTGTAGCGTTATCCCCACCACTCGCAGTTAGCTCAGCTGCCTGTTGCACCAAACTGACCTCTTGTGGCGCGTGATGTGCACTACATGCAAAGCATTCTCAGTTCAGCCTCTCTAGTATGAGGTGAATAGGAAGATAAGCGTCTGTATTTTTGACGGTATTGAAAATCATACCATTGGGATTTCTGAATACCTTTGTATACCATAGTACTGTCATACCACCCAAACTAAGCACATACTTACTAACTCCTCTTCATCCCCTATGGAACATAAGCAAACATAAACATGAGCTCTTTCCATTGCATTTGATCCTTGGCAGCATGTTGCGCCTCTCCCCATGATCTTTATCCAGCTCTAGTGTTGCAGTTCTGCGCCAGGTGGTTTTGAGCCTTCCGGGTTTTCTTTTGCCTGGTGGTGTCCATCTTAAGGCGCCTCTTGTGGTCCGGCCCTGCTCCATTCTTAGCACATGGCCTCACCAACTTAAATGGCTGTGTGTGATTTCCTTGGTGATGCTCCGGCTACCTGTTTTCTTGTACAGTTGAAGGTTGGAGATTTTGTTTGGCCAGAAGATCTGGCGTATTTGTTTGAGGCATCCACTGTGAAAGGCTTCCAGCAGAACAGAATCAAGAGCATCTTCGTTTTAAGGCTGTATTGCTTGGACGTCCAGATGCACCGGAGTTGGGAGGAGGCAACCTGAGCCTTCCCCAGCCTTGCCTTGCTTTTAGGGTCCTTACTGATGGGGCTGCCCAGGCCCTCCAGGCTTGGTGGTTGGGTGTGGTGCTAACAACACCACCCCATAAAAAACACACTGCTACAGAAACTACAGTGAGCAAGCCAAGCACGTAATGTTCGTAACTTTTCGAAAAAGATCATGTTTTTTGGTTAAATTAACTACATTTGGTTCAGAGGGGACACAAGTATGTCGTAAAGTGACCTAACTACGTCAAGTAACATGACCCTATTACACAAAGCACACAAGTACATTGAGTTAAAAGAGGTCAACGCTGACTTTTAGTTTCATAAGCACACAAACAGCTCTCCCAGGGAGAGGGTGACACACTATCCCAGGTGAGTCCCTGCACAGACTCTCTTTCTCGTTATACTACCTGTAGGGTCATATCATTAACCAGCGCCCATTGTGTGTCGTCTTTGAACCAGGGAATTTGTTTGTCCACCACGACAAAGGATCCTAATTGTCTCTCCACTGGCTCTATTTCATTAACGTGAGCAAATAATTTCAACACAGTACTTGCTGGCACGATGTAATGCGGTGTTAAGAGGTCGTGATGTTTTGATTGTTCACTTTAAACTCAATTATGAATGTTAAATATCTGCAGATATAACTTTGGCAGCATTTTTCTGATGTGTATACATGTTATTTATGACCTCTGACTTCTCATTGAGTGATGAATTGAATGACATTGCAGTACGTAAATGGCATCTAGTGGTTCAAGGGCTGTCGCAGCGGCATTGAGTACACAGTTTGTCACCATGATGCAGTGTGGAGATGTGGGCTGTGAAAATTAATGCTCTTTTTTGCTCTGTTTAAGATTCTCAAGTTAATTCTTCTAACAATGTTAGTTGATGAGATGTTTTGTTGAATAAATGTAGTGGAATAAAAAATGCAGTGTTTCCCCCTGAGATGTGGTAGAGTAAAAGTTGAGTAAAGATACTTAGTGCAGCGCTCCACATGCCAAAATATTCAGTCCTGACTGAGATGGATTTTAAACCATTTTCCTCCTCCCCTCATGTTTTCTCTCTCTTGGTGACAGAAAAAAACATTTCAGCCAACACGGATAAATACAGTACGGCACATTGGCAGTTTCCTTTATGAGGCCACAAATAGTTGGCTCTCAGTATCATGTGCGTCTGCGATGTAGGCCACGCCAGCAGGAGCGGCTATCATCTGATTCACAATGGCCGCCTGCCTGCCGCCGCCTGCCCATCGGCGTCAGGAATGTTTTACTCCACTGACGTCTGCTTATATATTAATCCACTGTTTGTGTGTGCATGTACATTTCAACACTTATACATTTTAATCTGTCTTGCCAAATAACTCCATGCATGGTGACTTCATTTGCACCCCCCAGATATTCGGTTACAAAGTGAAAGTTAAAATAGCTGCTGCGTTTTTCTCATGGCGCCCGGCTGCAGCTGTTTTTACGCCGGTGCCTGGAAAGTCTTTGCCACCAAAATAATCTGGGTTGGAGGCAGAGGGACAGTCTGTGGAGTCATCACAGAGCTTTACTAAATATGGACGGGGCTGTCATAGATTCATATGAGCACCTGCTCTTGCCAGCAGCAGCCCCTGCAGCGGGACGAGCAGTTCAGTATTAGCACGCTAGTTACACATGAAAGCACAGATGAACAATATGAGATAATACAACAATTTCAAGCACTGAAAAACAGAAAGAAAAGTTAGTTAAAAGCACCAAACTCCTATTGTGAAGTTTCGTATTTTCAGACAAGGTCTCTTGGTCAGAAAGTGCAGGACAACATTACAAAACTGCATCAAAGAAAAAGTCATTTCAGGACAGCGGAGCAACCTCCTGGGTCTGCCTCTAACCCGAAATCTCATCTCTTGCACAATTACCTCACGTCCCCCTGTCCCACCTGAGTCACACACCTTGTCTTCCATGTCTTCCTCCTCTGCTGCCTCTAATATGCATCAATTTGTTCCTGTCTTGAGGTAAAAATATCCCGTCCACCTTTTTCTCTTCAGCTTTTTATTTTCTTAGCCAGCACTTTTCTGCTGCACACGTTTCCTTGAAGGTCGCAGGAGTATTGTGTTTCACCTATTGTCAGGACACAATGACGGTGACTCTGATGTGCACCCTCCTTAATATTGACTGGATGTAAAGTGAGTGGAACAGACGTTTCTGACTTTACCGTCACACTTTTGATCACTTGATATTCATTTAAAAGTAAGCTTCAGTTTTTGCTGGGTCATTTTAGTTTCTTAAATCAGTATTTACTAATAGCTTTTTGGCTACTAGGGAGCAGAGGAGCTTCACATTATTGTTTTTTTTTTAAAGAGAATAACATGATCAATTATTTGGATTCATGTTTGTGCCCACCTGATAATTAGAAATCCAATATTCACTCACACTTGGCTTTGTTGCTGCTACTGTAGATGTTCCACTTTCTTGACCAGCTAGTCTCCAACTGTTGCTGTCTGTTGTTTGGTGCTGAGCAGGTAGAGCACAGCGGGTTCATCAAAGCTTGTTTGTGAAAAACTGAATGTAATGAACTTGGTTAGAGCGCTCCTAGCCAAAACTAGGAGCTAAAAGAGGCTGAAAACGCTTCGTAGAGCTGCAGAGCTGGTGATCAGTCTCTGTGGTTTAGTCACTTTCAGTGACATGTTTCATATTACAAGTCATTTGATCAGTTATTAATATAAATACTATTCATAAGTATAGCTGTAACGAGAAAGACTCTCTTATCTTGACTGTCAGTTTGTTCTTGGTTTAACGCCCTGTGCTGGCTGCTCATTGTTGAGCACGGCGTGTAACAAAGTTCAGAAAATGCTTATTCCCAAAACTAATCAGAAGGCAAGGCCCTATGTCCACATAATGTTTCTTTAATGCCTCTTTAAGGCATTATGTTTCTGGGTTGTCCGTTGGTCAGCCCATCCCAATCTCGTGAGCGTGATATCTCAAGAATGCCTTGAGGGAATTTCTTAGTGTATACAAATACAAACGCTCTCTTGGACTCAGCGATGAGCTGATTAGAATTTGGTGGTCAAAGGTCATGTCAGTGTGACCTCGCAGTCCAAGTTTTTTGCCATAGAACTCTTAGACTAATTACGACAAAACTTCATGCAAATGTCGAATAGGATCAAATGATCAAGTGATGACATTTGATATCCAAAAGGTCAAAGGTTAACACCACTGTGACATCATAATGTTCTACTTGAAACACTTTTCTGGCCATTCAGAGAGATACGGGAGACGTTTAGTCAGATACTGAATTGGTGACACTAACCTGCGGTGCCATGTGCTGATTGTATAGATCCTCCATGCTGCCAGAGAAGAGAAGGTTTGCGACTTCATGTGGTCGCCTCGAGACAAGGAGCTACACCCAGTGTTTTTTTAGTTTTTTTAGAGCACTCTTAAGCCTAGTTCACATTACACGATTTTCACCCTGATTTTGCGTCGCAGAGACTATCGTAATCTTTTGAGTGTTCATACCTGGCGACGTGTGTTTCTGTCAGCGGGAGTCTCGCCAACTGCGTTACGACCTGTGTGTGCACACCACAAGATTTCTCCACCGAGCCCTCGCCGACAGAGCCCCAGATAACGCGGTGACGTCACCAAACTTGGAGATGACACATTGTAGAGGCATGGATATTCTTTATTTTCCTGGGTCCAAACACTACGCGCTCCCGTGATCCTGTGGACGCCGCCATTGTTGTTGTTGCTTGGCAGCTTATCAGTTTGCCAGATCCTGGGAGAGAAACAAGCAACCAGGGCTATGGAAACAAGCCCAAAACAAGCGACTATCATGCGTTTAAATAACTTATTAGACGGATATATATAGAGGAAGGTGACGTTTAGAAAGCAAGCCCAAATAAGCAACTCCACTTTAGAAACAAGCCCAAAGTCGCGGCTAATAAGCAGACCTGGCAACCCTGCAGCTTGTCCTCCTCACATTTCTTCTGTCCTCCTGCGTGCTGACGTGGGACGTATCTCGCCTCTCATTGGCTCATGCCCTTACATTGCATCTCCGTTATTACCACAACAGGAAATACTCTCTTTAGACAAGAACTGTGAAAACACATCTGAAAACAGTCTGTTTTGATTTTACTCTAGAAGGGATCAGAAAGTAAAGACGGCGAGCTGTGTTTGAGTGCACGAAACTGTTGTGTAGCCCTGAAACAATGGAATATCTCATTATAAACAAGTGTGATTTACATCTGTCATGTTGTCATGCAATTGAGGAGAAATCTAAGGGAAACATCCAAAGTTGGATCCCAGGATGTGATCTTTTATACTGCATTACATCAGATGGAAAGTCTGAGATGATTTGTGCATCGTTTTGGTTGTTAGATGTTTAGGTTTATAGACACGTTTGCCTGTAACTCAGCCTAACGTAACTGGTGTTTATGGAAACTTTGAAGCTTCACAGAGGCATTTAAAGTAAAGTTTGAATAAAGGTTAGCTGTCTAACATGCCTTTGACTGGACAGACCTACTTGTAGCTCTGCAGGGTAGAGGGTAAACAGAAAATGTTATATCAATAATGTCACTGAAGCTGTATATGCAGTGGAAAGATAACGTGTTGATTTGAAATATTCCAGGTCCATATTTATCTTGTCTCTGCTGTTGACTATCAAACCAAAACAGAAGCAACACATGTCAAAACTAGAGTGATGATGTCGGCGAATCATCTTCCAGTCAATCACGTCTAAAGAAAACTGATGGCGGTGTGCTGGAAGAAATACCACATGGAACTTCTTACTTCATACAACCATAGCAGTAATTTAAGCTGCAGTGGAGTAATGAGGAGTAAACTCTGGACTCTCAGTATAGACACAAAATGTGCTGCGCAGCTGAATTGCTAATTCAAGGTCTCCCCTGATGCTCAAGTATGTCCCTCGTATGTTGGAGTTACATGGAGCAGAATAAAATGCCCCTGCAAAAACATCCAGAAGTCACTGACATTTACAGGTAGAGTTAAATTTTAATGGCCAGGCTTGGGTAACCCCTCTGTTCTCTGATTTAGGATTCTCTTTATTGCTCAGGAATTGCATGTTAAGGTTGAACATGCAGTACGAGTATTGCGTCAACTTGTTTCACCTGAAATTGAAGTTGGGAGAGGAAAAACTCCGACTGAGAAACAGTCTTCACAAGCCATGGGTTTTGTAGTTTTCATCCTCTTAATATGACATTTAGGATCCATTTCAGTACTTCATATTAGGAATTAGCAGCTGTTTAAGGCATTAGAACAACTAAATTGGATATTTTAAATACATGGGTAACTTCTATTAGGTTTTGTTCCAGCAGCCTGTCGACTACATTTGTAAATTAATGAAAACTTGAAGCATTAAATTTAAGGATTAGGGAAGCCTGAGTTTATATTACTGTAGGTTAATACTGTATTTGTATATATTATGTGATGGCTAGGGCATGTTTAAAGGGATAGTGCACCCAAAAATGAAAATTCAGCCATTATCTACTCACCCACATGCCGAGGGAGGCTCTGGTGAGGCAGTCAGAGCTACAGGCTGCAATGAGGCTAAAAACAGAGTTCAAATGACGTTTTTCCAAACAACTTTTTATGTCGGGGCTTCAGGACACTTGGATCACTACGGACGAGCAGTATGAAGATATTTTGTGGTTTCAATTATGTGTTCTTGGGCGTTTTAATCTGGGTCGCCGTCAGCCATTAGGTGTGCAGTTGTGCTGCTACCCACTAGCGTTGGGTCGGTATGAGGAAAAAAAAAAACGGTCCGGTTTTTGTGAAAAACCGCATCAAGTCGGTAATACCGGATTTTCGCCACCTGGGGGCGCAATTGACTCATTTAAAATAAAAAACGACCATAGGACAACAGTGTGACAGTAACACCCCCACCCCCCTCCCTCTCCTGCTTGCTGTGCGCTTGGCGAAGAGGCAGACACAGATGCACACAGACTCGGACGTACTATACGCTTTTACCGGGCGGACCTCCGCGGCGTCCGCTCTGCGTACGTTCCGCCTGAGTATGAGGTCCGGTCGGTCTCAATAGAAAAAAAAAAACCCGGTCCAAGACGGAGTACTGAACCAAATTGGTATTACCAAGAACCGACCCAACTCTACTACCCACTCCCCCCCTCAGATCTCTGTAAGTGTTGTGAGGACTCTGAAACTTCACCAGAGCCTCCCTCGGCCTTCAGGTTTTAAAGGAATATACGATATATGTCAGTTAATTACTCACCCCATCTTACGTTGAATTTGTGAGGAAAACGTGTACAGTGTAACATTGTTAACACTGTGCTACATTACAGAGAAATACAAAACCGTACTAATGAACCTTCATTAATATAGGCCTATATTTTATCTCCAAGTGCACGTCACACACTGAGCGAGCCGCCTGTTAATGACGCTGTGGGCTAATGGGCATGTACAGTAGCTACTTCCATGTTTCAGATGATACGTCATGTTTGTAGTCGACCAATGAAGATGAGTTTACATATCACCTTGGGTTCGTCCTTCACCTTCTCAAAATGATCCCACACTTTGGATTTCCTGCCCGACATGTTATTAACTAGCCTGTGGAATAACCGCAGGTACCAGCCCTGGAAATTAACCTGACTCCTGTCTGACTGCTGAGTGTGCCCACTTCTTTTTTCTGCGACTAAGCGACCATTGAAATCTTGCCGACTAATGACCTTTCTGGTCGACTACAGAAGTATTGAGAGATCGACTAACACATTGTTGATGTTGTTTTTCCATTGAACCTAGAATGTAGAATAAGACCAGCCTTTTCCTTTAAATCCTCTAGAAGAAGGCAGCATAACTTTTGTGTTGTCTGAGTAACATTTTGTCCTCTTATTCCCACATTTCATGAGCAATGAGTAAGTCATAGAAACTTTGAGAACAAACTGAAAGCTGGGACTTCAGAGGGTTGGGGTTCCTCGAAGGAAACTATGTGTTAGATTTATACAATCTTTGCCGATTCTCTCGGGGTCCGTGGCCTAAAGGAGCCCCAAAGGTTCCTCAAAGCACTTGTACTTTCTTGACGAGTATCTTAAAGTAATGTCATCTTTGCTGGCTGATTTGCCCTGCAGTCTGGATGCTGTGTTCACTTGACAGGTGACGACTGCAAATTGCTCTCTGAGGGGTATTGATCGGAGGAGATGACCTTTAGAGTTAACTCTTAAAAGGCGATTGAACTGATGCAGACACTCGATTTATTTTACCAGCCTTTTGGGGCTTGTACACGGGAAGTCCACATGTCACTCACTCCTAACACTGGTGTAAAGATTTATCTGATTTGGCCAGAAGTGCTCAGGGTTGTGTACACCCACCGCTCACACACACAGTGACACTCCCTGAGGTAAATACACATGTACACAAATTTAGGTCCCTTCGTCTGCAGGTCACTGTCTCGAAAACTTTAAAGACCTATTGTGAGGGATTAAAACATATTCTTATTGCGGATATTTTTCACCACAGCAGCATAGTTGGCAGGGAAGGTAATTGTGGTTGTTTCATCGCTTATCTCAGTGACTATTTGACGGATTGCTGGGACAAACGTTCATGATGTCTTTCCCCCTCATGTGATGACAAGACATGTACTGTAAGAATAATGGCGTTGAGATTAGGATTATTATATTGCCTGCTTTTGCCTGTTCATCTCAGCGCATGAGAAGAGAAACAGAAATAAATGAAGCAAACAAACCTATAGAGTCAAGATTTAGATTGAGTGCATTTTTGTTTGCTAGCACACAATAAATATCCTTTGTTCTTTCAACATCAGGTTGTATTGTTAATGTGCTAACTGGCTAACTAGCATCTTGAGTCTATCCTGTTGGTCTTCTGGTTTCCGTTTTTGAATGACAAATGGTATGGAGATTTATTTCCTCTCATGAAATCGCAGAACATACTGTATGTGCAAGTTGGCTGTTTGCTGGAGTCGTCGCGGTGTGTTCAAGTGCACATTTTTTGCCGAGACGCAGGTAACGTTAAGTAACCCAAGTTAGCCTTTGTCGACACTAGTTTTTTGATGTTAGTTTGGTGTGTGTGGGCCTTTAAAATCTCATTAGCTGTTGGTACGTTCAGAACTGATCTAATTTATATTTCAAATCTTTAACTTGACTGTTAGATGCTTTAAGATTATTCAGCCATGTACCTCAGCATCACTGCCAATTCCCCCAAGCTTTAAACTGTAGTACATACTACTGCATAATGAAGGGGAATCTTCTCAGCCAAAAGTCTCAGGATTTCCTGTTGTAGAGTGCCAATAAAACACCTGCTGCAGGGGTTCAGAGAGCTGTAGGTGAAATTGTTTCTTGAGGCTTCTCCGGAGGCAGAAATGCTGTCATTGGTTGAGCAAAATTTGAAACTCATATATGAACAGTAATACAAATAAATGGAAATAACCTGTGCTTGGAGCCTAAAGGTGAAGACCCTTCAGCTGTGGTACGGCATGAGGAGATGTGTGAATCACCTCTCCAGGCACTGCAGGATAGATGGCAGGTGGTGTGGGATTAACTCATGATGCAAGAAGTGTGTGGCATCTCCTTGTGCAGGACCACAAGCAGAGGTTCTTCATCCTTTGTCCTGTACAGCATCGGCTTCCTTAGACCCAACGCAGGAGAAAAAAAATGGGTGATCACGCCAACGCCATTTCTCATGTGTCGCTGTGGTAATGTCAGTGCTTGTAGGTGTGGCTAGTGATGCTCATTAGCAAGTTTTTTTGCAGTAATGACCTTCTGCTCTGCAGACATTTTCATACAAAGAGATAAAGGTGGTGATGTGAGTTGGCCTGTTTAAATTAGTCCAGAGTGAGATTTCTCCACATGTACGGACACACACACAGTTAGAGTCTGTGGTCCACTGCATTTTTAAGACATTTCTTCTAATCTGTAACATTCCTCCACTTTGCATACTTTCAGTACCCACTCCCCAGTAAGAGTCTTTATATTTTAACTTATCTTCATCACCCCCCTTGCGACCATAGATCAGGACCAATCAGCTGGACTCAAACTCACCCTGGTCCCGACTCCCTCCCACTCTGCCCAAACCCACAGTGGCATAACGGCCTGTAACGCTACAGAAATTACGGGACCGACACAGCAGTCATGCTTCGTCCCCGTCATAATTGCAGCTGTCAGATCTGTTTCACGATGTCTTCTGCCAAATGATTACCCCGTCGCTGTGCTCACTGGGGGGAGAGAAAGCACATGGCAGACTACTTCTTGGCTCTCGTTTCTTCAGCTAAGTCATTCAACACAGCACAGTTTGTTGGCCGGCTTCCTTCCATAAAGACTTTTGGAGCCAGGTCTTGTGACTTAAAAGGCTGGCAGCGCAACGTCTGGGATGGAAGCTGCAGGGAACCTACTTTTCGCCGTGTTTCTCGCAGAGCAGCTGCACCTTTTCTCAGCCTGCGGGGGGAATAAAACAAGTGCTCCCTGCCTTTTATGTCATCGCACACTAATAAATCCATGCATCTTTCATATCTTCATTCTGACAGGTAGATATCAGTGCATAACGCAGTTTATTAGATTAACTGCAGAATCAAGGGAGTGGATGTAGAAACACTGAAGCACGAGACTATGTATCCAGCACTCAATCACATGTTTTATCGCCTGCGTGCCAGTGCTTTAACTTGTACTCAGATAAATTATTTAAAAAATCAAGTGATGCCTGACAGACAGGACAAGACGAGTTTCAGAAGAACACTTTGCTCTGTCATTAAAGTAATCATGCTCAATAAAATGATATGATTTAGATTAATATCTGTCTGCAGCACTAATGATACTGCAGGATACTACATGTATAATTCCTAATGTAAAAAAAATCTATTATGTCTTTTGTTGAGTTTATTCACACATGCAAATGATGCCGACTGGGAAAAGAAAAAAGAAATGAAACTTATTCCACTGATTCAAAGAAACCGCAGGAGTCTTATGGGGGAAAAAAACTTTCCAAAAGAAGAAACAATCCATCCAGAAGAGAAATGAGAAATATAAAAACAGCAAACAGACACAGGAGACCTGTGCTGAGTCACATCCAGACTCAACATGGATGAAAAGATTCACAGACCGAAATGAAAAATAAGGAAGTTTGGAAAATGAAAAACTAAAGAAAAAAAAAGGCCTCATGTGGAAAAAGTTTGAGTGATTGGATGTTTTTTCGTCATCACCTAGCTTTCAGGAGAAGTCGTGATGTTGAAATACTTGAGGAAAGGAAGGGATTTGGCATTTCAAGGAGAAGCTTTTCAATCTAAATAGCAAAAAAAGTATTTTCTCTAGATTGTAAGTCGAGGTGCCTTCCCTGAGGAATCATCCTGATAATGCACCTAAAAACATCTTAGGTGTGTCTGAGTCTTACTTCAAACCTGAGGAATGTTTTAATTCTACAGAGCGTCAGATGAATCTGTAGCTTTTGTTCTTTGTTCATGTGATGAGATGAGATAAGACGAGAGGAGACGAGAAGATGATATCAGATCTGATGAACTTTTATTGATCCCTGAGGGAAAACTGGGTCATTATAGCAGCGAGGAACAGAGGTGTAGCTTGGAGAGCAAAGTCAATAAATGGGTGAAAATGAAGGAAAGACATTAAAGATGATAGTGTCTGTCTGCTTCAGGGAGTCTCCAGGGTGTCTGGAAAAATATTCTTGGGTTCAGGTCTTGACACATTTACAGGTGTCGTTTTACCGGTGAAGAATATTTCTATCAATAAAAGGTGTTGCAAAAGCAGTTGTTTATGTATATTAAATCCATGCAGTTTAGAGGGGATACAAAAAGTGAGCTCACAGTAGAAACTGTTTCAACAGTTGTTCAGTTAATGGGTTGTTTTGTTGCATTAAAGGTCCAGTGTGTTGGATGCAGGGTGATATATATATATTGGCAGAAATGGAATATCATTTAATAAGTGTGTTTTCTTATGTGTATAATCACCTGAAAATAAGAATCGTGTTTTTGTTGCCTGAGAATGAGCCATCTATATCAGCATAGGGAGCAGGTCCTCGCCTACAAAGATTGCCACGTTGCACAACCATGTGTCTACAGTAGCCCAGAATGGACAAACCAAACACTGCGTCTAGATAGGCCCATTCCGGTTTTCAGGCTTTTGTGTTGGCCAACATAGTTAGCAACCACTCCATGACAAGCAGTGTCGTAAAAACTCATGAAACTGCTTTTTTTAGTGTTTTCACTGGTTAAAATCACCAGGTTCATTTGTTTTGTAGAGGAACACACCTTTGCAAATAATTGGGTTCCAGGTAAAAACCCTCTGAACATCTGGTACGTGCAGACAAAAGCCCAAAATGGTGTGCGCCAGGAAAGTTGTGCCAGTTTATACGATCAGGTTTCCACTTCACCATCTGCGTTGGCAGTTTCCTTTCTCATGAGCATGAGTCTAAGTTCCTCCCATCAAATCATTTTTTAAAGATCACAACTTCTGCGTGGGAAGTGGCGTACGCCTCATTTTGTGCGTATGCAAAGTTTATAAATGAGACCCCAGGACTTAAGTTACCAGAGAAAATAAGTGACCACACATTAGCAGGTGCTGGGTTAAGGGCCCATTTCCAACATGCCAAACAGTCTCGAAGAAAACACTGATTCATAACATCATCATCATCACCTCTGTGGATAATTCAACTCCTGAACAATGAACACTTAAGGAATTCTAACTAGGAGAAGTTTCAGCTTCTTTCAGTCAGCCATCATCACATTTAGATTCTGCTAAATCCCCTTAAACTCAACAAACTTCGCCTGTAACATTTTCTACAGTTAGAACAAAACAGGCTGTACAGCTTTGGTTCAGCATGATCAACATTTTAGAACAACTGAGAAACGTTAAGAGTAGGGTTGCAACGGTATGAGATTTTCACGGTATAATGACCATCTCAGAAAATATCGTGGTTTCACAGTATCACAGTATTACGGAATTATTATTATCAGTCAGAATGACCCTTAAAGGAATGAAAACAGAGGGGTTAGCTTTGGTTTTAACAAGCGTTTTATTACCACGCTTGTGGAAGTATGTGTAAAAAGTCTCTGTTTTAAAAATGACATACATACACAACATATAGTTAAGATTCTCCTTCAAGTTGCATTTAAATTTTTTTTTTTTTTTAGATAAGCAAATGGACATGGTATGATAATTATCAATTTTCATATCACGGTTTACCTTAAAACTGGTATATCGCTGCCACCCTACTTAAGAGACTAGTAACTACTGTGAAATGCATCTGTCAGTGTGCCTCACCCATCAGATATTTTTTTGAAGTTGTAAGAATTTGAATCACATAACTGAACCATTTCATATTCTGACAGTCTTACACTCATTTGATCAAATTTAGTCCGAAAGCATGACTTTAAAATTACTTTGCACTTTCCAGTTATATTTTTAGAAAGTACATTTTCTTGCTCCATTTACTTGATTTTTGCCATCTTGAATTATTCTGCCGTTTGGTTGGACAGTTGGCGTGTCTGCGGTGTGCTGGTCTGCTTCTGATGGACTCAGTGAGTGTGACCGCAGCAACTGATGCGAATGTTCCTGCAGTGAAAGCATGAATTAAACATGTGATCACCTCAGTTTGAATCATTAAATCTCAGAGAGGCATCTTGACACGATGGCGCCCCTGCTGGCAGCAAACCGTATGTGTTTGACTTTTGAAGTCAGGAGAGGATGTGGGATAGGAGTTTAACCACTGATTAGGAGCCACTTTTAACTATACACTCTTAGAAAAGGGCTGGGATGAATCTGAAGTAGACGGAGTAAATCTACTGGCATCCAATTAGCGCTGGTGAATGTTCTCACCTGTTGGAGCCTTGAGGTTTTTGGGGGTTTGTTACAGCAGAAAATCCACCCAAAAAACATTGTTCAGCTCATTCTCAGAGTGAGATCCTGGGGCTGCTCCACAGACACTGAATAATGCAGGAACTCCTCGGTGTCTCCAGGTGATGTGACTGACATGTGGAGGCATTTTCTTCATTTTCTCACATTCAAATCAAACTTTAGCAAAAACACAATAAGCCCAAAGACTCATTGGTTCAGGGTAGTACAGTAATCAGTCTCTAAGGTCCATTTACTTAATTCTCTTTGACTTATCGACCATATTACACATTCTTGTTCAGCAGATGAGCTCAACGTGGATTAGAAGGCATGGATCTGCACAACTGCGCTAAGTCAGTGATGTAGTCATGATGAAGACTGTGTGATATGATTGAAAGCTCCAGAACATGTGAAGAAGTGGACCTTGAGATTATTTTGTCAACTGCAGCTTTCAAGGTCAAGAATGAACTGTCAACTACACATCACAAAGATATGCAGGTCCCTGTTTCTCCAATTTGAGGATCTGGTACCGTATTAACCAGGTTGTGGTAAGACGAAACAAGTTAGATAGTTTGGGACTAGAATCTGGTCACCTCAAAGGTTAATCATTACATTTTAAGTTAAGGTTAGAATTAGGTTCAGCTCAAAGTTAGAGGTGCTCTGCTTTGCAGCATGTAGTAGTTATAGGCAGCCCAGTGACCAGACGACAGTGCTGGCATTTTATGTTTCTGCCAAACATGAATACGTAATATTTTTACATTTCATACCAATCATAACATTTCTACAGTGATGTTCTGTGTACATGTACGAGCTGACTTTGTCGTCGGGAGGTGGAGTGGATGTTGGAATGTATGAAAACAAACCAACCAGGGGCACTGGGGCACTATGACTGTAAAACCAAAACTGGCTATTTTTTTATGTGACATTGGGTGCCTTTCCAGCTGTGTTTGTACCACCAAATGTGGGTGTTTTTTCATGAGACATTGGCAGAATTTTAGCCATGATTGTAACACCAACACTGGGTATTTTTTAGCATGACTGCTTGGATGTTTCCAGCCAAAACTGTGCCATCAATTGCAGGTGTTTTTTAGCAAGACATTGGCAACATTTTGCTGCTTGCTGCAACTAACAATTATTTTCATTGTCGACTAATCTGTTGATTATTTCTTTGATTAGTTGACTAATCATTTGATAGAAAAATGTGTTGAAATGTTGAAAAATGTCGGTCTGTCTCTCCCAAACCCCCAAATTATGTCATCTAATGCCTTGTTTTGTACTCACACCAAGAAGCTGCAATAAGAGTATTTTGGGGTACTTTTATGGTACTTTTCTATGAAAAATGACTCAAACTGATCAGTCGACTACTGAATTAGTCACCGATTATTTTAATAGTCGATTAGTCATCGATTAGTCGACTAATCATTGCAGTCCTAACCAAAACTGGGTATTTTTAGCATGACATCTGGGGTGTTTCCACCTGTGATTGTGCCACAAAAAGTGGGTGTTTTTAGTAGGACATTGGTGCATTTCCAGCCACAGTTATGCCATTAAATGCGGGTGTTTTGTAGCAAGACTGGCAGCATTTCCAGTCATTATTTCAACGTAAAAACTGGGTATATTGTAGCATGACATGTGGGGCATTTCCAGCAGTGATTGTGCCACCCAAAGCAGATATTTAATCCAAAACACAACCTTTTCCATAACCAAGGGGTTTTGTGCCTAAACATAACCACAAGTTAACCACAGCATTGTAGAAACATAAAGTTTCAACATATCCACTACATCATAACATACAACTGTTTCATATCAGTAGTTTGCAGTAACGTACCAACATATATTCTGGCAATTGCGTTTGCTATCGAGGAAGTCTTCATGAGATTGAATCCAAGTCAATGCAAAGTCCTCTTAATGTGTATGGGTGTTTTAGGGTTTGGATAACATACTTGGATTATCAGTCACTCTGACACACACACTCACACACTCACACACAGTGGCAGCCAGCCTGCACTCCTGTTAACACAAATACACAGCTTGGTGCTTGTAACACCACATCTTGTAGAAGTATCTTGTCAGCGGGGGTGCAAGAGATGTTTGGAGGGACTATGTATAGGTGTGTGTGTTTGTGTGAGTGTGTGTGTTTGCGAGCAGGGCAGGCAAGCAGTGTGCATGAGATCTTGCAATGTGCTTTTGAAAGTAAAGGAGAAAAATGTAGACAAAACCTCCCCAAAAGGAAGATCCAGTCTGGGTCTGAGCTGCTGAACACAAACCCAATTATAGAGCAGAGAGAAGAGAGATTGGATTATACACACACACACACACACACACACACACACACACACACACACACACACACACACACACACACACACACACACATCAATGCATGCACACTTTGGCCCATTTAGCTTCTTTAACAGTAGCCGTGCTCCACTTATCCTAATCAAGACACTAATAGCACACAGAGAAGAAGAAACACCAGGGTGTGTGATTGTGTTTGTGTGTTGGGGTTGTGGTGAAATTGACTTCTGTGAATGGGTAAGCCTTCACAGCCAGCACACACACACACACACACACACACACACACACACACACACACACACACACACACACACACTCTGAGCACAGGTTGTGTTGTGGCTTGGAAAGTGAAATGTATGGTAATGTGGTAATGCCGAGCATGTGTAGTTAATCCTCTTAGTGGTTTCCTGTGAAGACTCTTGCCCTCTCCCTCTCTCTCTGTTTATACGTCTCTCTTTCTCACCCCAGTAACTGTAACAGCTCGCGCTCCCCATCGTGCCCGTTTTTACCAGCTGCTCTGTAGTAAGGAAATTGGATTCATATGGAAATACGTCTGTGCACAGTTGTCCACGGTCAAAGAGCTCTCTTCTGTGCCTCACTATGCGTGTAGGTGCAGAGCCACTGTATGCACTGAGCTAAACACAATTATGAAGGTTGAATGCAGGAGCTTTTCAAGTCTTTACTGGAGGTAATGTATAAATAACTGTGAATGAGATTCATTAGTACAGTAAAGACACAGTCAGACATTTAAAAGAGTGAAATTTCATGGCTATTACTATGGAATTGTCATGTTTAGAAGATTCACTTTATGTCACGTCAGGTTGCAGTCTGTTCTCATCCTCACAGCTCCAAATACTGATGCCTAATGTTGGGTGGGTTATTTTTTAAAACATATTCCACTTAAGATTACTGAATAAACGCACACTGAATCAATTAAATTTGCACTTCTGTTACATCATGCAAACAAACCATGTATCAGCTGTGTGCTCGACTTGAGATGCAACCACTCAAAACATTGGTGACTACTTTCTGTCTTTCTCCGTTTGCACCTTTTAAACAAAAAAACACACATTTATATTGTGATATTTACTAGAAATGACATACAGTATAGCTAACAGCAAGTAGGTTGCTATTAGCGACGGTCATTTACCAGAAACTTTTAGCTCCCTAGCGATCTCACTTTAGCCAGCTGCCACCTTATATGTAGTTAAAGGCTCTCTTAGTCTTCCTAAGCTTGAAAAGTTTTTGTCACATACAGCAAACATCTCCCCACGATCCGCTAGCTACATGTCCTCTGAATATGCTGTGAAAAAGTCCGGTCTCTGTAGGCAGCCCAGGCTCCGCAAATGGCAGCAAAAACATTTTGGTCTGCACCAACCAGCCAAGCACAAGCGCGCACATGTGAACGCGGTGCCCAGAGAGGCCGTCAGAGCTACAGGCTACAATGAGGCTAAAAACAGAGTTCAAATGACCTTTTTCCAAACAACTTTTTATGTCGGGGCTTCAGGACACTTGGATCACTACGGACGAGCAGTATGGAGATATTTTGTGGTTTCAATGATGTGTTTTTGACGTTTGAATCTGGGGCGCCGTCAGCCTCCATTAGGTGGAGTTGTGTTGCTACCTCCTCTCCCCTTGGATCTCCACAAGTGTTGTGAGGACTCTAAAACTTCACCTGAGCCTCCCTCGGCATATGGGTGAGTAGATAATGGCTGAATTTACATGTTGGGTGCAATATCCCTTGAACAGGTGTGTAAATCCAGGGTAACTAGCAGCTATCGCTCGTTCATGACAGAGTCACGGAGGACGAGGGGGGGCTAGCTCCGTTGTGTTTGATAACATTGTTGAACGTAAACAGAAGTAATGCCCAATGGTGCTTAGCGTGCCTTTAAATGGAAAGTGTTGTTCTTTAATTGCTAATTTCAGCCACAAGGATTAGCTGTTCTTCGGAATAAATAGAAACATCCATCCATCCATTTTCATCCGCTTATCCGGGGCAGCAGGCCAAGCAAAGCACCCCAGGCATCCCTCTCCCCAGCAACACTTCCCAGCTCCTCCTGAAGGACCCCGAGGCGTTCCCAGGCCAGATGAGATATGTAATCCCTCCAGCATGTCTTGGGTCTGCCCCAGGTTCTCCTCCCAGTGGGATGTGCCCTCTAACAGGAGACGCCCATGAAACATCCTGATCCATCCATGTATGTATGGAAACATCCATACTTTGAGCTCCCTCTGGATGTCCGAGCTCCTCACCTTATCTCCAAGGCTGAGCCCAGACACTCCATGGAGGGAACTCATTCTGGCAAAAGAAACAGGTCGTCGAATAGAGTTCAGCTCAAAGCAGCCGCGCTGCACAGCTCGCAGCTAGTTGATGTATTCCAGCAGAAAACAATGCAATCAATACGGTAGATTGGTAGGAACTTTTGAGTGGCTTGTAGATTTTGGGATCCATCAGCTACAGTGGCAGGTGGACTACGACTGCAATTTTTATTCACTTTAAAATGTGTTTCAGCACCGCATCACATAGATTCATGAAAGGGCTGCCTGTGCATCACTGTAGATGTTGAGGGGTATAACAAAGCGTCAGTATTTGGTGACCTGGATATGAGAATGAGTTGGAAAGACCTCGAGGGGGCTAACTGGATGAAGCTAACATTACATCATCTATGTGAGAAACATACAGGACTTTTACTTCTAAGATCTTGGCTTCTTGATAATAGGCTGTGTTACGTTTGTATTGTACCAATGTCTCTGATGTTGCGTCCATCCAGAGAGATCAGATAGAGGCAGCGATCGCCAGCAGATTTACAGTAAAGGGAAAAATCAAAGGATGAGTGCATGCTTGCAAGAGAGTGTACTCTCTAACTGCTGTGTACTTTTATCTCTGTGTGAGTTTACTGACCCGCAAGGACTGTTGGTGAGTGTGTGTGTGTGTGTGTTTCCTACAACTGCACAGCCAGTGCATTTGCAGTGTGTGTTTGCAGTTTGCCACCCTCAGCTTAACTCTGCTCTAATTGCCTTCCCCTGCTC
Organism: Epinephelus moara; assembly: GCF_006386435.1. Lineage (NCBI taxonomy): Eukaryota > Metazoa > Chordata > Actinopteri > Perciformes > Serranidae > Epinephelus > Epinephelus moara. The sequence goes on along the minus strand of NC_065513.1, from coordinate 41,395,491 downwards.
TGCACACTCGCACACACTTATGCTAAATGGCATATGTTATTTTTGTTGTGTAGCTCAGAGGGGTGTAGGGCCTGGTGCAAAACTAGATGATGGCACAGACACACACACACACACACACACACACACACACACACATACATACACACACACAGCTGCTGCTCTTCTCATTCAGACAGCAGTGCGCCTTGTTTCCTGTGTCAGATTCCCTTTGGCCGCTAAAGCTGTCAAGGAGCTGCCCCTCTGGTAATCCATACATCCTCAACTGAGTGTGTGTGTGTGTGTGTGTGTGTGTGTGTGTGTGTGTGTGTGATGGGTGGCTGGTCTGTCTAGTCGTTTGTCACACCCATAAAGAGTGATGTGCAAACTTTCCGTGCTTCTTTTACGAGCTTAAGATTTAGTTTTTATCATCTGCTACTTCTTGAACTCGCAGCATCATATTTCTGGGAGCAGACGTACGCATGTAACTGCTGTGGAAGTGTTTTATTTTTTCGGCTGCTCCCTAAACTACTGCTGCACTTTTACACCCTGAGACGAAAAGTTTTACCATGTTTACAACCTGCCAGGAGGAACAAGGAGCAGACTGGTGTCTACTTAGCTGAGAGACAGTATTTTGTCCAAACAGAAGCCTGAAAAGCACAATTACACGCACAGTTTCAGTCTGCTCTGTCAACTGCACAATATGGAGGGTAGCTAGGACATCCTCAGGTCACACTTCCATTCATTTTATGGCAGGGTGATGTAAGAGTACACCTAGAGAGCTCTTTTACATCATAACTTAGGGTGAGCCCAGAGTAGAGACCAGAGTGACAATTTCAAACTCAGAGTTTAGTTGGTTTTTAAAGGCATGTGAAGGTATTACAGTGTCACTGGAGAATGTTTTATATCTACAAGACTTACAGATACACACTCTAATTTGTGTGCTCTTTAAATTAACACAAGGCATTAATGTCCTGCAAAGAAAGACAAACCAATTGCCAGAATAAATGTTGGTATTGTACTAGGGATGCACCGATCCGATATCTGGATTGAATATCGGCCCTGATATCATCAAAATAGATGGATCAGGTATCACAAAATGCAACCTATACCTGAGGCGATCCTTTCCCTTTAAATCTATTGCGACGCGAACTATGTCCTATGTCAAGGAGCGAAGGAGAGAATCTGCTGTGTGGAGGTATTTCACACTATTTCAACTGCTGTTGCTCAATTGTTTATTTTTCTTAAAAAATAAATAGTTCATCACTGCATTAATCTGTTTCATCTACATCATCAGAACTGTGTAGTCATCAATGCCTGATGCCTCTAGTCTTTTCTGTTCTACATGTAAAGGTATATAACTTTATAGGTCAACCATGGTATTGGATTGGTATCGGGTATCGGCTGATACTCAAAGCCACAGCATCGGGATCGGTATTGAAACTTAAAAAGCTGGATCGGTGCGTCTCTGCATTGTATGTTTCTGCAAACCATGGATACATTACATTTATGTAGGAGATTCGCTAAAACTTTACGTTTCTTTACATTCCAACAACACTGAAGTGAACATGTGGTTAAGTTTAGGCATAAAAAACATTTGGTTATGGTTAGGAAAAGATCATGTTCTGGCTTAAAATGCCTGGTTTTGGTGGCACAATCGTGGCAGAAAATGCAGTGATGGCTCAGTGGCATTATCTCTGGTGGTATCACAGCAGTGGGTCGTGAAGAAACACCCATGTTTGGAGACTAAAAACCAATGGAGATCCAGCGTTGACAACTGGTTTTGTTGTTTGTTGGTCTCAAAAAGTGGCCTGCAGCTTGGCAGGCATCTCACCTTGTTGTCAAACTGTCCACCATCCCCTCCTTCTTCCGAAAACAGTCATTCGCTTTAGAAATGTTAATACGATCTGTATGAAACATTCAAACGTAACATATCCATTGTTGGCAGAAACAGACAGTGCCAGCATTTTCATCTGGCAACTGGGTAGAAAAATCAAACCACCAACCTGTTGAGTTAAGCACGCTGTGGTGACAACAAGCGGCAACCATAACTGCTGAGTGTTCAAGCCAATGTGGAAGTACCATGAGATGCTGTTCGTCTAATGGCAGCTAGATGCCGTCTTCAAGAAAACTCTGACTGTACTGAAATTTATAGAAAATCCAACAAATTCTCTCTACAAGTACAAAAAGTTGCTCATTTCTTTTCACGACAGGTTCAGCTCCTAATGGCAGTTTTGAATTCTAACGTTCCTCTGGAAAGTCAGCTTTGGCAGTCTGCCTACGGAGAGCTTCATAACATGTTCAGATTATTTTCAACATGACTCAGTTGTAAACAAAAAGGCTGTCAGATTGTAAACACATGCATAATATTACCTTTCTTTGGATATCATCCAAACAATTGCAGGGGACTCTAAAAAGTTTTAAATGCTGCTCCCTCCACTGTAGAAATCATTCTGAAAAGGTGGGTTTAGGACAGGAATACTCAACTCTTGCCCGGGGGATTTTCCAGGAATTGGGAACATTTGAGGCTCAGCCTGCACCTCAGTCGAGGGTTCTGGTGATCCTCCCCTGGCATGTTTGTTTTTGGATGAACAGGCTATAATCTGATGCTTTTTAATGCACTCTGGCACCTCATTTACATTCAAAGTACAAAAAAAATTCCTTGTGTAAACCAATTTAATTTAATTGGGAATTAGAAAACGGTCGGCGTGCCACCTGGCACCTTACAGCAAGCTGTAAATTGAGTATCACGGGACTAGGACAAGATAACAAGCCAATTTAGTGAAATGTTGAAGGTAACTGTCTCTCTCATTCATTTATCATATGCACATCTGTGTGGTGCCATGTCTCCCTCGCTGATCTCAAATATAATGCGTGCATTGTGGCTCTATTTGTAACGGGCCTCTCATGTTTGAACAGACTCATCATTGAACTTTTTCATACAGTATCAGAGACATTTGATAGATGGATAGATCAAGCTTGTGACAGATTTCACATCTAAAGGTGCAAAAATGAGCAGTGGACTGAAAAGGTTTTGTATTTAACGATTATGTTTGATACTGGGGACTGATGAAAGAAACTCAACACTGACTTTTAGGACAGAGTTTTCATGATGTTCTCTCTCTTACAAAGAGAGACAAGGACAATGGCACACAAAGCTAATGATACTGGCTTAACAGTTACAGTTACTGTTACTGTAGTGTAGTGGAGCCTTGAACCTTGGCTGGGAATGTGCAACATGACCAGTATGCATGTAAGCTTGAGAGCCAACCAGTAATCCTGCCAACAGGACATCCTCTGACCTCTCCCCTTTTCTTCTGTCTGATGGGTCTGAAGTTACAGGAGCCGTTTCATGAAACATTATCCAGCTGGTATTTCTCCGAATGGGATTGCAGTTGTGTTGCAGCGCGGGGCTCCAGCTTTGCTCACAGCTGCTCCAAATTAAAATTTAGTTACACATTCATAAGCTTCTCGCAAGAAATCAGAGCCGTCAAAATGGGTCAGAAATGACTCGTTGTTAATTTTTAACTCAAGTTGCATTTTGTGCATCCCCACGAGGTGGAAAACAGTGATTTAGAAAGTTGCTCAGCCTCAAATCCCTGGTTACACTGTAGCTGGAGAAATGGAGGGCTGCTATCCGCATCACCTAACATGACTTTCACCACGGCTGAGTGGGGAGCTGATGCATTATTGAAAACCACGCTCATGTGCACATGAATGCGAGGGCCGAGTCAGAGCTGCAAGGTGATTTCCTGCAGTGCGAGTCGTCTTTAGTGCCTCTTCTTCCTTGTGTTCAGGAATATACCACAGATAAAACAATAGAGTGACTTCAAAGGCTTGCTCACAAAGCTATCTACATATATGAATTATTTACCTTTTGTTTTGTTAGCCTAAAAGCTGTTTCTCAGAGCTGCAGACTGTTGCTTGCAAACATGTTTGGTGTTAGAGGTGAAATATGTGAGCCGGAGGGGCGGTGACGTGTCTGCAGCCGGCCGAGCACTGTGGGCTGGCAGGAGCAACAAAACGTAAACAAATTAGACAGATTTGTTCAACAGATTCCAAATTATGCAACGTGGCTTCAACATGAAATCTTTTTGATTGAAAGCAAATGAGTTTTGTCAGATGTGAGGAAACCTGTAAACTGGATAATGAATGACTCGGCTCCTCCAAAAAGGCGTACAATCAAAGAAGGGAAGCTTCTTAGATCGAATGTCAGCAGCATGCATTATGTATCACCACAGGCCTGTGAGGTGAAAAACAGTATGTGATTTACTTTCTGTACCTTCTGTTCACCTGCAGCTCTGTCACTGTAACGTTTTCTCTTTTCTTTTGGGCTCGTCTCAAACTGAATCCCTGTGAGATTTCTTTGACTCGCAGAAAATTTTTTCTTAAATTTTTTTTTTTTTGTATCTTCCCAATGTTGAAATCTCTAAATCAAACTACATCTAAAGTGCAGCACAAACTGTCAGAGCAGTGTGAAAACTTTTGGCTGGACTTGTGACATGGATTTTTCATTAGAGCTAATGGCTGCTGAGACAGAGGAGGTGAGTTATTGAGCAAAGAGCCTCTGTTTGTGTGTTCGTCGTCTCAGGGCTGCACAGGAAAAAAAAGCCCTGCCATTATATCACACCTGGCCTTGTCATAAACCCTCTTCTGTCAGCTCTGTCTCTCTGACTTTATTTATGATTGATGTAAAATGACAACCCTCTGTGGTTGGCACTTTCTGCCTTGGTGTCTTGAAAGATCAGAAGTATTAACCAGCGAGCTGTGACTGTGCATTTCTATTCTTGACCCTTCTAAATGGGTCAGCAACTGTTACTGCAGTCTGGAAGAATCCAAGCAGAACGGCCCATAGTTATTTTTGTTTGGTTCCTTCTGCAGCACGCCATCGTATAAAAATGGTTAAAAGGTCTAGTGTGTAGGATTTAATGGCATCAAGCGTTGAGGTTGCAGAACTGAAACTTCTCCCATCTGCAAATTTGCGTTTCCTAGGATAGTGAAGGAATGACCCATCCTACTCTGCCTCACTTTGTCTCTGATCAGACTGCTCTTATGCAGTGTTGGTACATTTTCCTGTGAAAAGTTATGTACAAAAGTTCGTACATATCCTGTGTAATCATGAGCCAGTAATTTGTGTATAATACTCGCACTTGGGAAGGCTTTGATCATGTGACTAATGATGGGGGTAAAGAATAAAGAAGGAAGTGGTCTGATAAGGAAGGACGTTTGAGTGGTGCATTGGTCACAAAACACAGGACTTTCCTCAAGGACTTTTCTAGGAGGCAAGTCTTAGGAAACATGTGATTTACGTCATTTTGACGTCCATCATCTCCATGTTTCTTTTCCTAAACCTAACCTCCTTATTTCACGTTAAATGAGTGAGGGGCACATATTCGTAGGCATGGTGATGCAGCGGTTAGCATTGTCACCTCACAGCAAGAGGGTTCATGGTTCGAACCTGGGGTAGGGGGAGCCCTTCTTTTAGGAGTTTGCATGTTCTCTCTGTGTCAGCGTGGGTTTCCTCCACCTGCTCCAGCTTCCTCCCACAGTCCACAGACATGTAGGTTAACTGGTGACTCTAAATTGTCCGTAGGTGTGAATGTGAGTGTGAATGGTTGTCTGTCTCTATGTGTCAGCCCTGTGATAGTCTTTTGACCTGTCCTAACAGGATAAGGGATTATGGAAAATGAATGAATGAATGAAAAACAGTATCATACGAACCACTGAATGAGGATATGATTGGCCTACCCTGACAATCTTATCTCACTCTCTTGCCAAAACCTTACCAATCCAACCAACAAAGGCAGAGTAGGGCAGGTCATTCCTTTGCTATCCTAGGAAACGCAAATTCACCTTCCACCCACACCCTTGTGCAAAGGGTGTAGGACAGGGATGCTCAGCTTGCTTTGCCCGGGGGCCACATTTGTGAAATGCTCGAAGGCCAGGTGCCAGTAAATAACCCACTTTAGTAATCAATATGTAATTAATTAGACCAGATCATGTGGGGAATCTTCATGTGGCACTTTTTGGCACAAGCTCTATTTTGGTGCCTTTAATCCACCCTTGCACCTTATACATAATCAAAGTACTGAAAGAAAAAAAAAAAAATCCCAGTTTTAATTCATTTAGATTTGATTGTGAATTAGAAAATGGTCGGTGGGCCACCTGGGGCCCTATAGCTGGACGGATTTGGCCCACAGGCTAAAGTTGAGCATCACAGGTGCGGGAGAACTACTGTAGCCAATGCAAATTTGATTTTGGACTACTGTAGAAACGACACGGCGGACTCAGTGGGAGAAGACCTGTCTCGTATGTAGATATATATGTCTCACTCTACGCTAATAAAATCACAATGATTCTTAGTTTCAGGTGATTATAAACTAATGAACACATAGTAATGAATATTCTATCCCATTTCTGCCACTAAATGCTACACACTGGACCTTGAATATGACACAGTTTTCTCCTCTAATCATCTCCTCAAATTTTCCACTGACACATTCCTAAAATCTATTTTTGAAGCAACTCTCTCTCACAAAACAATATTTTCTTTTTCCTCTCGTCACCTTCACTGTGGCTCCAGTGCTAATCTCTCTGTTTGTGGTGGACCCTGACTCTTTCAGGCCATCTGCTTGATGATCCAGAACCCATTACGTGCTTGATGCTGATATTTGGCTGCGGGAGCGATAGCAGCCGTGGCAGGGCGAGGGCAGACAGCTGGATTTATGGGCTCTGGGAGGCCAACGATCAGCCAGTCATTTGTCATGTCTTACCAGCAGGTCCTCTAATTGGACCGGAGGCATAGGGGGAAAAGTTGAATCAATGAGCTAAGTCACAACTTTTAAACTCAGCCTTTCCCCCAGATGAGAATGTGTGGCTATTAGCATAACAATGCTAACCCTGTGGCAGAGCACACAGTCTCCTGCTTTAGATGCAGATTACTCAGCTGCTAAATAGCTTGTGTCGGTGGTCAGATGATGGATAACACACAGGGCAGCCATGGAAATACATGATTAGACCACTGAGGAGCCAGAGTCGTCTCCTCACACCTTGGGGCCGCTTTGAATATTTGCCAAAGCTTCGATTAAATCAGGCTTTTTGGCAGCGGCTGTGACAGTTTTAGGTGTCCTTCAGTTGGGCAGCGCTATAACTTTGCTTGTTTTCACAGCTTGCCTCGCGAGAAATTAGCATATAATCACTCGGCCGGCACTGAAGGAAGTTGTGGAGTAAATCAATTAAATGGCAGCAAATGAATACATTTGAATTCATTTCGGCAGCGAGTTATTCGGCAAAACAGGAGCGACACAGCTGTTGCCCTCTAAAAGCGGAAATGTTAACAGTCCTCGTGGTTGCACTGGAGATCCGGAATGATGAGGAGGCAGCTTGAGAGGATGCAGCGATAATGAGAAAGAGTCGATGGGCTATTTGGAGTTACAACTTTTTCCTGCTTTGTCAGGTCAGAGGTGTGTTGTGGCTCGCTATTTTAATATACTTGAAAAGATGAAACGGGAAGTTTTGCAGCACTTTTTCTGTGTGTATGTGTTTGTGTTGCTCAGATGTGTTGCTCAAGTCCATTTTCTGTTATCAGGAAAACATCAAACGGCTGATTTTCCTCCAGTATCCTTTAACTAGTGGTTCTGACAACTTTTTTCATGTTCGGTAACCTATTTTATGCTTTTAGTACAAATGAAGCAGAAGGGCTGCTCATGACTTCTGCAAATCAGCATCCAACTGGCAAATGTAGCTATTTAGCTGTTTTTCATTACAGTTTAGATATACAAATAAGTTCACATGGCACAAAGTGTATCCAGTTTGAGATGACACACACCAAAACACCACTTATGTTAAAGCAAAACAACATATTCCCACAGAACTGTTTGTATGATATCCTATGAATTAACGCCCCACAAACTGAAAATCTAATCTGTCCTGTTGTAGCAGGGCATTCTGGTTAATAGTGTTTAGTGTTACCGCAGCTGAAAAAAATGACCTCTCTTAACTTAATTTCTCTCCATTTGTTTGTTGAACATAATATACATAATAAAAGATCTTTATTGGAAGCCAGAACCAGACATTGAAACTCTCATAGTTGTTTTAGATTGTTGATTCTGATCCCATTTAAGCTACAACAACTCAGTGTGGTTTGCCAAAACATTCCACATCTCAGTCAATCAATCAATTTTATTTATAAAGCCCAATATCACAAATCACAATTTGCCTCACAGGGCTCCACAGCATACGATATCCCTCTGTCCTTAGGACCCTCGCAGCGGATAAGGAAAAACTCCCCAAAAAAACCCTTTAACGGGAGAAAAAAACAGTAGAAACCTCAGGAAGAGCAACTGAGGAGGGATCCCTCTTCCAGGNGTTGTTGGCTTGTGAAGTGAATAAAGTGTGAAGGTTCATCGCTGACCTTGAAAATAGGAGTTTACCTAAACAATAAATTCTGACTGATTGATTGACTGTCAAGAATGAAGTTGCAGGCCAAACTTACTGTTGTGGTTTGTTCCCAAGTATATGGATATGACCTTGGAATCTGCCCACTCCATCAAGTTGACTGATTCATCTGGCATCATGACATGAAGCAATGGCTTCTCAGTTAAAATAAAAAAAAACCCCATGTGTGGCATAGAGGGACAGGACTAACACTGTTGTCAAGCTGTCAAGCAGTGCATTGAAACCAATGAGGAGTAATAACAACAATGATGACTGCTGTAGACAAGATACAGTAGGCACTGAAGTCGAGGCAGCTCTACATCAGCACGTCTTCTCAGTATTGCTTGACACTGAAGTCCGTTTCACTTCGCTCTGCTCCAGTCTTAAAACCCCAGCAAAACCAGTATGTTGGCATGGCAAAACATCGGTGGTGACTTAAAATGGCGTTAGATTCAGGTGGGAGGCCCAGGGGCAGGCCCAGAAGACCCTGGAGGGATTATGTGTCTTGTCTGGCCTAGGAACACCTCGGGACCAGCCTGCTGTCCCCACGACCCCAACACATTCTCACTCCATCCTTGTCACATATCGATGTTTGGCCATGGACTTTCCATGTCTGGATACATTGTGCAAGGTACCCTGGGTGTGTTGGTTGTTGACTTTCTGGGACGCTGTGTCAAGTTTGGCCTGTCACATGAATTGTCTCCTTTCAAAATTCACACCACAAATTGATTTTTTTCCAAGGCATGTGTTTGGGTTTAGGAATAGAGAACAGCGTTTGGCTTTATAATCTTACGGGACACGAACACCTCTCTCTAGGACGAAAGTCGGTGTTTGCTGGACCCATCCGCCACCCCTCCTGCCCTCCCCACTTGGACTTTCGTCATCTTAACTTTCGCTCCTGTCCCACTGCGTTTCCCCTGATGCCGTCGAGCACCATTAAACTATAATGGCGACTAGCTGTGTATCGTGCCAACATGTAAAGATGGCTTTGTTTGTTGGTGTCTGACGCCGCAAGCGCTGGATTTCAACGACTTCGGAGTGAGACCTTTTTTTTTTAAAGATTTTTTTTTTGGGGCATTTTTGCCTTTAATGGGCAGGACAGAGTGAAACGGGGTGAGAGAGAGAGCAGGGGGGGGTGACATGCAGAAATGGTCGCAAGCCGGAGTCGAACCTGCGACCGCTGCAGCGAGACATCGCCTCTGTACATGGGGCACTGGCACTATCCACTACGCTACCGACGCCCAGTGACCCGGCTTTTTATTAGTGGTTGAAAATGGATGGATGGATAGATTCAGGTGGATATGTTGGTCTCTAGTTATTAGTTAGGGAAAACTGGATCCCCTAACACTAACCTAACCTGGTTAGAGTCGACACAGTGACAGACTGGAGATGGAAACGGAGTGTAACAAGTTGACAGTTCTGTTTGCTAACAGCCAAGCATTCTCAGGCATAAAACAAACATAAAACATAAATCATTTCCTAAATTATTTGTAATGTATGGAGATGAAAATGTATCCAGCATTACTTTAGCTATTCATATTTCAGACATTTGTGAAACAGAAACAAGGCACATTTGAACAAAATATTGTTGATTTCTTTCTGTTATGATTTGGGCTCATCTCACTCTCTGCTATTATCATATAGTGCATTATTGAAACCTAACCCAGTTATACGTTGTACACACAGATTACAGGGCCCCAGTGTGATCAGGTTGATCAGCTGTAAATATAAAGCTGTGTTGACAGAACCAGGTTCCCCTCAAGGAGAAGCTTGAGTGTTTTTGCTGCCGTCTCAGTCGGCAGCAGAGCTTCTAGGCTGCTGAAAGCTATCACGTCCCCAGATTGAATTTGCCTCAGTAATAGCTTTAGTTTCTATCCAATTTTAGCCCAATTACGCTTTGCTAGCCTGGCAGGCTGCCTTTCTTCACCCCTCCCCACGTCTTGAACGAGAGGGTTCGACTAGTGTAACTGACAGCTCCACAAAACTGAGCCCTGTTAATGTTTGACTCTGCCTTTTGTTCTTGATTGGATTTTAATTGAATCTGCTACTTAAACCAGTGTCGGGGCAGCTCCCCTCCCCTCCCTCCTTATTTATCCAGGGAGAAGTGACTCACAGATGAGGGTTGCTTTTCAGCTTCATTCTGCTTAATTTCCATTCAGGAAGACACACTTTCCACAGCTCCATTTCAAGTCAATATGATGAGAGCAGGTCATAAACAACTGGCCAAAAAAAACAGAAGTCAGGTGTTTTTAGTAGAGGTAAAACGATTAAGCAATTTATCGATTAGCTGACCATCAGAAATTTAATCTAAAACTGTTTTGACATCTGTTAATAGGTCATTTGTCTTTGAAGCAACTTTTGCAGGTTACAGCTTTTTAAATGCAATGATTTGATGCTTTCCTTTGTCATATTTGACAGTAAACTGAATATCTTTGGGTATTGGACTGTTAGTTGGACAAAACAAGACATTTGAAGATGTCACTGTGGACTGTGGACTTTCTTTTACTATTTTATCGTTTAGATTAATCAATAATTCCAAGAGATAACTGGCAAATTAATAGATAATTAAAACATCTGTCAGTTTCATGTACATGGCCTTTTTAGTGCTTGTTTAGTCTTTCAAAAAATCTTTAACCCCATGTAGCTGATAACTTAGTTTTAGTTTAGCTGTTGCTGCTGTCAAATTTATATTTTTATCATTAGAAATCAAGTGTATTATAGACCAAAGACGTGGTTAAACTCAGGAGAAAACTGACGCTCAGTAAATGAAAACAAAAAAATAGGAAAACTAAAGAAAACATTAGTTGTTTCAGAACTTGGCAACCAGTCGCACCTCCTCAAAAGATTAGTTAATTGATCCTTTAAGCAAAAACAAAAGTGTTTGATATTTGTGTGTTTGAACTTCTGTTGTTTTCTCACTGATAGAAGGGAAAAACATAGTCTCCTTTTTGTTTATAAGGCACTGCTTGGAAAGCTCCCCTTCTACCTCACCTCTCTTTTAAAAATCAAATCCATCTCTCATCACACACGCTCACAGGAATCTTTATCCCTTGAAACCCCTCAGATCGGTTCAGAACTCGGTAAATTAGTGTTTCGTTTTTCTGCACCAAATAAATGGAACAAGTTACAAGAAGTATTTAAAGACATTTTACTGTTGTTATTGTTGTGGTTGTCTTTATGTATCCATCTTTTACAGCAGACTCTATTCTTATTATTTAACTTTTCGTCTTTTTACTGTTTTTTATTGCTGCGTATAATTCCTGATTATTTGTTCTTATGTACTTTTTTCATCACTTTATTGCGATTGCTATTAGGTGTTTCTATCCTTCTAGCCCACTGAATGTGAATTCAGAGCATTGCTGTAAGGCTCAGTCAATTTTCCCTGAATAAACATTGGTTTGTTTGCGTTAAGTGTGAGAATTTGCGTAGAAATGGTTTGAAACCATTTTTTTCTTCCTGATAACTAAACTGTCCAATACTGGTTGCGGATGCGATACCATTGTGTTAAAATATAAATAAATAAATTACAAACAGCTGTATACTTCTAACCCTGTATCCTCATCTTTTTAACCTGTTTTTGCTGCAGAGTGAGTTTGACATCCCGAATATATCCTTCAAACACATATTGTAGACCCCCCCGTCCACTTCTGTCTAAAATTTCCTTTTTTTTCCTTCAAAAATTTGGTAGTATATCTTCAGTGAGTGCAGTTAGTTACAGGGTGGGCTCAATGCTAGCTCCAACATCTTAACAGACCATCACAAAGGGACAGGGCTTAGCGAAGGGGCCAATTAAAAATAATCGTTACTTGCAGTCATATCGTGTTTTAAATACCGCCAAAGGTCACTCATATAGACTCACATGATACACGACTCCACTTGAAGGCACCCTATTTAAAGTGCTGTTTTGTAGTGAATTTTAGCATCACAGTTTCCTACTGCTCATCACTTTCATATGTGAATGGAGAAAGGAGCCAAGATCCTGCTAGAAAAGCCTATTTTTATTTCATGTGTTGTGTACATTTTGGTAATCCCAATATGCCTCAAGATACATTTTTCTCTCTTTCTCCATTCACATATTTCAGTTTGACTGGAATTCAAACCGACAACCCATCAACCAAAGGCCCACAGTGCAAAACTCAAACTTAGCTCTGCCCTATATAACATCCTCGACTAGGATGTACTCTGTGTTAAAGTTATGGATCTATTTTTTCCTTTATGAAATTGGAGACGTGTAGCCGCGATGGCTGAGCTGGTTGAGCCCTAAATCAAATCTGCGGCAGATATCTTTCTCCAGGGGGGAATGAAATAAGCCCTCAACTCCTTAGACGTTTAATCAACGAATCCCAGGTATGGGTCCCTGTAGGGGACAATCTCACCGGGAGGAGGGGAGGAAATGCCACTACCACTCACGCTGCTGACTGTTGAACAGCTCCCCTGGCTCAGTCTTGACAGAGCAGGAGGTTGGAAGGTCAGGTAATAGCGAGTCCAGGTTTGCTCCCCTGCTCCGGCCACTTTAAGAGGTCCCTGTTTACAATGATCTAGGGGTCAATCCCATTCTGCTAACGGTCTATTCAGGAGGCAAACAGGATGTGGATTTGGAATTGAGTGCAACCTCCCCTATCCCCCGAGACCTTGGCTGAAATGGACTCGCCCTGCGAGCTGTGGCACTCAGTCCAGTCAGAGCTGAAGTCACCTATACTGTTAGCTGCTGAGCTAATTTTACAAAGCTCTATTAAGACTCAGTGACATGAATGGCAGCCACAGGGCCATAACAGGAAACTGAGGGCGTACCTGCATGCACACAGACTTATTATAAACCCCAGTGACCTCTTTACCCAATTTAAGTCAAAGCAATCCAAGTCTTACACATGGCACTCTGGTTTTACAAACAACAAATACACACATACAAGTTATTAATATCGTCTGACACTCCCAACATCTAAACACACATACACACACACATACTTGCACACATATCAAAGGGTTGACTGCAAAAGGGACAGTTACATTTGGGGCAAAACTGAATTTTATTTCTTGTTTTAAATCTTTCTTTAAGACATATTTCTGATCATTAGAGAGATATATCTGCATTCAATATGGTTATTTAAACGCAATATAAAAAACTTTAGATTCAGGGAGGTTGTTAGAGACTCAAGTAGGGCATCAGTGCACCTGTCTGCTGTCGATTTTACAAGTCAGATGTTCCCAAAATTCACTATTTTTGATGTGATTAGTTGTCTTAATCTGTGAAAAATAGGATTGCCTCTGTGTCTGGTATTAAAAAGGGATTTGAATGCAGGAGCTTTTGTTTTTTTGTGTGTGAATAGAGCCAAATTTCATGAAATATGTATTATATGTAGGTGTCGCCTCTCTGTCCGCTCAGCTACATTTGTGCAAAATGTATGCTCTTACGTGTATTTTGCAAGTGTTGGTGGTGTTTTTGGTGGTTGGCTTTGGACACTGGTGATGTGTGGCAGAGAGTTATTCATCGGGATGAGGAAATCAACTCACCAGCCTGTAAAGTCTCCTCTCTTGTGACTCCGCTAGCTAGCCAGGTCAAGGTTTACAACATGGAAGAAGACATGAAGAAGATTGGCACCAGCTGAACTAGTGTCCTCCCAGCTATTGTACAGGTGTTGAAAAATACACTGGATGACCTCTGTGCCTCATCAGTTTCCAGCAGAATATAAGAAAGTGTAATATCCTTAAAACTTGGCTCTTTTTCAATATGCCCATCTAATAGAACAGAGGACTCTAGCGAGAGAAGGAGAGGCGGCGTGTGCTTTACATTGAATAAGGACTGGTGTGACAGTGGGAATGTGAGGTGCTGTCCTGTTCCTGCTTTGGATCACAGCTATATAATGTCTACAAACGGCTGCAGAGCAGTGCTGCCGTGCTCGGGGGGAGCAAGCATGTTGGCCATCTTGTTGAGATTTGAATGTGGACAGTTAAATCATTTCAAAACCAGAAAACCATTCAGAAACATGGACAATTATATAAGAGCAACCAACGATGCAAGAAGAAGCAATAAATGACTAAACTACAGAGCACAAGTTAAAGGAGCTGATGGGATCCATTTCCCTGGAGTTGTACCTTGTATAATTCCATGTGAGAAATGATTGGATGATTGATATTTAACCAGTACTTTTACCTTCCCCTGTACTTTAATACAATTTTCATTTGCTTGTACTTTTCATTTTTTAAATTGCTACATTCAACCTTTCTGCTTTTACTTGAATAGATTTTTGATTAAGGTTTACACTCAAACCACTTTCTTAAAGAAAAGAATGTAGCCTGAAGTTCTACTGTTCTGGTCCAGTCAGAAAGATTTTCCATTTTTATCTTTGCTTTGAACCGCTTCCCCTCGTAGGGGCAATCTGTTAGAAAGCTATCTGACAAAGAGAGGATTGTCACCACACTGGTGAGCTTCACTGATTTGTAATGAGATTGGTGGGTTTGGTGAAACCATGCTGAAATGTTTATGGTCAGAATGTCACACAGGCCTTTTCGCACAGACCGTACGGAAAGACCAGGGGCAAGTATCTCTCTTAGTTTTTTAAAATGCAACTAGAGACTGAGAAGGATTGGCATACTCCGCGTGACAAACTGATCTCACTCTATCCTGGGATTGCTCTTTGCAGTCAGAGCATATTACCTGAGAGACAGTTTCCCTTCCTGTAATAGTGAGAGTGCACGCAGGGGGTGCAACTCTGAGTGCCTGTCGTGGTGAATCTGGGGTTGTATTTTAGCAGGATTGCTTTTCCTGTTTGTACTTTTTAATAACTTCAAAGGCAGACAGACAGAGCAGAGAACTCTCATGTGTCAACTGTTTGCTGAAGACACATGAATGTGTGTAAAGTGAATTTTTGCTCCACTGTGATCTTAAATTTGAAGAGTTTTTCATGCAGTTTGTCTTAATGGTTGCACCTGACACCAGTTAACCATGGTTTCCTGTACCTGTGTTAGGCATTGACTTTACTCATTTTCATATCAAGCTGAAGCGTCCTCAACTGGTCTTAGTGGGGTGAATTTGCGACTTGGAGGTGCCTTTGCATCTTTTCTTTGATTTTGTGTGCATTTACCTTGAAATTTAGTTTGATGTTGTAACTAAATTTATGTTAAGTATGGTATTTAGTGTATCCTATTTTAAAGACTTGTTGCATATCAGTGACTTTTTTTTTGCCATCGATTGTTGTTTTGTTTGACCAAAGGCCATTTTGGTTCCATATTCTTCAGTAGTCTCCAAGTAAACAGCTTGTTTGGGGTACATAAGCATAATTTATGACCTTTTACATTCATTGGTTGACACTAATGCTTGCTCGCCTCATTTGTTTACATATATATCAAAAAACTGCGTTTAAGCAGTCCATAAACCTGATTCAGACCTCAGTTAGAAAAGCAACAGGCATTGCAAATTTGCATAGGCTATAAATGCTGTGGTATGTGCCATGTGGTTCAAAAGTGCCCCTATATGAATACACACTAAATATGCAGGTAAATATCATGTAAAAAGTAGGAGAAACCATTTACCAAGATAATTAAACAGAACTTTTGTTTTTTTCCCCAGTATCAACTTCAGGAGCTCCTCAAGGAACCCTCCTGGGTCCCCTCGTGATTGCAGTTTGGAAACTGTTAAAGGCTGTTACACTGTTCAAATTTTAGCTTTATGCTCCCATCTTCATGTTAAAATATTAAAAATGATACAGTGAGGAATTCTATCTTTGCAATTTTAATGGTGCAGCCACAAAAAAATACATAGCTCCATTATTTGAGATATTTAATCCTTTGTGAACATCATCAGCAACATGTTTTCTGAAACTTTTTCTTTTTCTGAAACTTTAAGGGGAATATCAAGAGATAAAAACATTCATGTGCATCTTCTGCATGACCTGTTTCTACAGCAACTAGTCTTGTTTTGTTTGACAGAACTAGTCCTTGTCAGTATTGTACATCTCAGATTGTGTGAGCGTTCTATAGTTTCTCTCTCAGGAGATAAAAGCATACGTGTGAGAACTGCAGTGCCAAGTTGACACCCACATTCTTGTTACTTCTGAAGGTTGCTCCTCCTTCTCTCTGAGCTGGAACATTAATGTTGTGAGCAGAGATTGCCCGTGACACGTTTGCCCTTACATAAAACACATTACACATCTGGCCACAGCTGTGCAGAGATGCTCTCCCACAGACTCGCATATGAACACACGTACACATAAATAGCTCAAACCACATTACAGGGAACATATCAACTGACATGCTCTCTCCAGGAGTGCCTTTCCTCTCAGCTGGCTGCCTTAATTAAATTTTCATTCTGTGGTGTTATCCTTTCTGTTTGTGTCTTTCAACATGACCTATAGCTACTCCCATATTTTACTGCATGTTAACTGCATGACTTTCTCTTGTACCCTAACTCAATTACCAAGAAGAGCTGTTTTAGGAATTGTAATGGCTCTCATTTTTCACAGAAATTCAAAGTCACGGTTCAGTAATTCCAAGATTGTAGTCACATTAAAGGATAATTGCACTTTACAACAATATGTGATTTTCATAATTTGCCATGTTTAATGTAGGTAACAATATGCTGTACTCGGGGTGATCATAGCTGAGGATCTTGGAAACAAAAAGTCAGATAGGTCAAGAAACACAAGCAGACGGACAATCAGATATGTTGAAAACAACCCTCCAGGTTAGCCAAACTTATTTGTAAGAGACCTCTACAGTGGCTCGTAATTGATTCAGCACTGATTTAGGTTCGATACATGGCTTGTTTTTAGACCGTCTAGTCTCAAAGGCCTCCAGCATCTTACAAGTTTAACAGGTTGTATTGAGTTTTGTGGCTCTGCTTGGTGGATTCTCTCACCGTCTATGATTGCAATCAACCAGGTGTGCTGCCAGAGGTTTTTTTCTGCAATGATCGAGGGCTGTATTTAACACATTATCTTCTCCTCATAATGTGCAAGACCTCCATGTGCATAACACTGGTAATAGAGAGCAAAACACTTACTTTGGATGTGTGTAAAATAACCCCATTAGACATCTGTTCTTAACCAGTAAAGGGTCTGATTTGATTTCAAGTTTGATATATACACTATCTGCACAACATTTCATGCAAAATGTGTTTTCCTTATTTGTTATAAAATTCATAAAACAAGTGAAACTGTATTGGGTAAAGATTGAATTATCCCACTGACAGTGCTTTAAGTCTTCAAGGCTGAATATGAGACTGATGTGTTAAATATAGGGCTGCCCCCGACTAAGAATTTTCCTGGTCAACCAACAGTCGTCATTTAGGGCCATTAGTCGACTAGTCGCCCACATGTTTACGATATTAATTTAATGATTAAATGATATATTTTGGTGGTTTGAGTTGAAGGTGTGAGACAGAATAGTATCAGTAACATTGTTAACACTGTGCTACATTACAGAGAAATACAAAACCGTACTAATGAACCTTCATTAATATAGGCCTATATTTTATCTCCAAGTGCACGTCACACAATGAGCGAGCCGCCTGTTAATGACGCTGTGGGCTAATGGGCATGTAGCTACTTCCATGTTTCAGATGATACGTCATGTTTGTAGTCGACCAATGAAGATGAGTTTACATATCACCTTGGGTTCGTCCTTCACCTTCTCAAAATGATCCCACACTTTGGATTTCCTGCCCGACATGTTATTAACTAGCCTGTGGAATAACCGCAGGTACCAGCCCTGGAAATTAAGGGCGGTTCACATGCCGCGTCTTTAACCATGTGGAAAATACAAGGTCAGGCACTGGGCGCTACTTGTGTGCCTTTTTTGTGCCAGCTTTCAAGAGCATGGCGGCATGTTGTTTGCTTAAGAAGCAGAGTGCAGAGCTGATCTTCTTCCAGGTGCTGTTTATAAGTGTGTAGGCCTATCGTTCGTGGGACAGATGTAAAACTCTGGGTAGCCCTGCCCTCCATTGGTTTGTAACCTGGCTCCTGTCTGACTGCTGAGCGTGGCCACTTCCTGTGTCTGTCCCACATGGTCCAGTCATAAAGGTTTTGATTTATTTTGACAAGGCGCAGCTCCTGATGGAGTTTCACGTTTGTTTTTTGTTTGTGTGTTTTGTATTCCCTGCAACTAAGTGACCAGTGAAATCTTGCCGACGAATGACCTTTCTGGTCGACTAACGTTTGGTCGACTATAAGGGGGCAGCCCTAGTTAAGTACACTTAAGTTTCGTTGTGATTATTGCATCTTTCAAATTATTTTGATGGTATACGTTTCTGTGTGTAGACAAGTGATACAGTCCTGGTGAATATTTGTACAACCTATTTGAAGCATCAATTTATCTCAGTGTTCCAGGGTCAGATTCTGAATGCCAGTGATATGTTGTCTTTTTTAATATTACCATTAGTCTCCAGTGTCAAAAATGTTAAAATCCTGCACACAGATGCTTGAAGGTGGACAGTTTTTGCAGTGCACCAATATAACGTACACAGGATGGGCGCTCTGTGCTGCCAAATTGCCATTTGTACCCTTTAGTTTTGGGACCTTCCTGATTTAACTGTATTCAATCCTTCCTTTAACAAAGAGGAAGAGCAAGTTGAGCCCCTGGGTGCACAGCCAGGACACCTTATCGTAGATCCATCCACAATGTATTGCCTACTTCTGTGTACCCTCTTGTCTCAGCATACAGTATATTGGACTATTAGTGGTCTGGTTGTTACCTGAGGCTAAAGTTTCCTGTCCATTAAGATGTCTGCTCTAGTTACCGTCTCAAATGGAGCAAAGTCTCCACATTTAACAGTCACCCCCCGCCATGAAGTGTCCACTCCATAAGCACAGCTGCCTGTGGATATTCCCGTCATGAATGGGTAATTAATCATCCGTCTAAATCGGATTTATGGACCGTAAGATGATATATCTGAGCATATGCAGGCTGGAATATTGATTTAGATTTGGCTTCAAGCTAGCCATAAGACATTGTCAGCTCGATGTTATGAGCTATTGACAAACACTAGGCATGCTAAAGGGTGCAGCCAACTGGCAGAAGTGATCTCCAGCCTTTCTGCCTTCTTTTGCTCTATCTCATTGTGTAGTTGGCCATGGTGCTCAAGGCTTTTAATCAACACTGTGGCAGGCTCAGTCCACCTGCAGCAGAAATCCTTCAGTGGTTTACAGCCTTAAGTATAGAAGATGATAAGAGTTCAAAGTGTGAAATGATTTTCTTATGGTGGTACAAACTGCTGCAGAGCATGGAGGCAGTTCTGATTCTCCTGAGTAATAAGACTCTGAATAATATACATCCATCGTTTGTTCACTCCATGTGTCTGTTGCATAGTGTATCTATAATGCATGATTACTGCATACTGTGCAGTGGTTGTCATAACGCCTGGTATCTATTTTGTGTCAACAATGGTGAGGAGAAAATAAACTTTGGAAAGTTAGACAGCAGATGTTGTAAATCAAACTGCAGAAGACTGAAGCAACATTATCTGCAAATCTCAATGCAAGTGAGCAAAAACACAACCTTTTATCAGTCACATTAATATGCAGAAAGGAGTCTATATGTTTACTGTCATTTGCTCCGGCTGTCAACATTAACATGACATGTGGGTGTGATAGAATATGATAATGGAGCATGAGAAAGTGTTTTTTTTTTTACAGTGATGAATCAAGTCTATCTTCGGCAGTGTTTCATGTCTGTTTTGTTTTGTCTCTTGACAGAACAACACATCATGGAGACCGCAGTCGTGTCAGGAGTGTACCTGCTACAGCGACGTGGCCATCTGCAGGCCCACCCACTGCCCCAACCCACAGTGTGACTTTCAAAGGGTAAGACGACATTTTACTGTTCACAGCAAAAGTTTGGGTGCTTTTACAGTTTTTAGTACACACAAAGGATAACAAGAAATCTATTTTTTTATGTAAGGGTGGTGTTATTGCTCTGTACTTCCCCTGTTGTAGACAAATCCTGTGAAAGGACAAAGAACATAAACATTTAAGTTGGTGTCTCCATACAGCTAAATTATCCTGTCTGTAGCATTCAGCTGCAAATTAGGAGCATTGGTTCCTAATTTCCTAAAACAGCTCGCCATACTTTTACCCAAATGGGTAAACAGTGCATTTGTTGTGGACTATTTTTAGAGGCAAATAAATACAGTCAGCAGGATGGTGTATGCACTTCTGTTACTTTCAATTAGATTGTTTATTATTTAATTTTTATTTATTGTTAATTAGAGCTGCCACACAAAATAGAGGACAAACAAGCAACGTGATTTAAAACAGCGCTGTCTCTGTGGCTTAGGATGAAGAGAAAAATTGCAGCATTAGTTTCGACAGCTATTTTAGATTTTAGATTAGTTTTAGTCATTTTAGTCATTATGTTTTCAATGTGTTTTTTTTTATCTTTGAACTAATCCATTTAGGCTAATTCATGTATCAGAAATTAGAATCAAGGTGATTGGTTGTTTTTTTTTGTACAACTACAAATAATTTGTGCACACTTCCAAAGTGTCATTTCTCCAGCAGTGTTTGACGGTTTAAGGGCTAGACCTTTTTAGATAGGAGTTGTGCAAATTTGCAGGAAAGCCCAATCAGTCTTTTTTCAGCATTGGCAGTATAAAAACAAAATCGGGGAGTGCAGCGAAATGCCGCCTCCCTATTTTTGTTTATACAGAATGTGCCTTTTTTGGGGCAATGGGGGGCGTGAGCAAGTAACAAAACGTGTAGCTCAGCGTGTGACGTAAACAGTGACGTGGGAGGGAAGCTGCGGCTAGTCAGGTGGCGATTCTCTCGTAAGTTGGCCTGTTCTTCACCGTCCCCGTCATCTGACGGTTAATGGCCTCTTTGCTTGCGAGGACAAGGAGGGCGCGCAATTCCTTGTCTCCCCAGTTGCTCATCTTTACAGTGTCTGTCAGGTTTGTGTTTCCCTCTTGCTACTAGCTGCTCACTAATTCCTGCTATCAGCTGTTTCCTGTTTATCCACCGCCAGTGGGTCGCACGTGCGGCGTCATCAACAGCTCCTCCCGTTGCGGAAGGCCACCTCGTTCTGTTTAAACTGAAAGGATTCCGCCAAAATGACTACCCTACGAGGCGGAAAATTGGGCGCCTCGGATCAACTCGGCAATCAGCCTCTGTGTGTCTAAATGCTCACAGCTGGCCGGCAAAACGGCCCAACATGTGGGACAACTAGGATTTGTCTTCAGGTTCATTGTAAACTCTGACTTATCCATCTATCCGACTGTTAAGAAGCAGAAACATAACTTGATTAAAGCCTGAATTCTTTCTTTATCTGCAACATGTTTGTCTGGCGGTTTAAACTCGTGTCCTCGAGTTCAGACTGTTTACTTACAGCACAGCTACACTCACAGATAACTGAGCCTCCTACCTGCCTGTCAAACACCATTAAACCACAAACCTGCTCGATCTGCATCTGAGCGGAGTCCCATGGGGATCAGCTGTTAGGTCTCACGGCTGCTGGCTGCTTGCTCTGCTGCTGTTTAGCAGCTAATGAGCGGAGCTGACTGGTAACAGGCATCGCTGCAACTAACAAACTCCACAAATCCATTCAGCAGCTCCACCATCCACAGTCAGACACACGCTAATTATTTACTGCTGAATTACTGCTTACACCTCGCACCAACGCCTGATGCTGCTATGGTGTGAGGGTTTTTGCTGGTTCGCCAAACATCCTGGCACTGACTAGTTGCTGGATTTTGCCAGCCTGTTGCTCATGCAGCATTTGAAAATAATTGCAAGCACGGCCATTCTCGGCTTTCGATGCCCAATAGTCCACCACTAACATTTGCGTCATGTCTCGTATGGGCAACAAAAATGAAACATAGATTTAGTCTTAGTTTTCATTATCAAGATCTATTTTCATCATCGTCTCGTTTTCATCATGGAGAAAAGGTCGTTGACAGAAAATTTTCATTATGGTTTCCATCAGCAAAATTCAAACTGGATAATCCAAGCAGTGTGGAAATTCCAGAAGCTGGGACAAAAAAAGTTCAAGTCTAACAATAAAATGTTTCTTCCAAAGCAGCTCTGCCTCTGAGAAATACTTTCAGAAGTCGCTCAAACCTTCAAGTGATTGAAAGTTTTTGAAAAGAGTGGGAGCATGGAAAAAGTTCAGTTACACCCACAACTATGTGTTTTATGTGGTTTAAACTGCAGACCCACTTTCATTGTTTATTTAGTAGTTATGAAGTGTTTTTTTTAGCCACAGAATATAAAATACTCTTCAACTACAACCAGAATCTGAACACAATCAAACAGTAAGTGAATAAAATAAATAGCCTTAAATATTCAGGATCCTCTTGTGATATTTTAATCTCCCTCTTTTCATTTCACCTTGAAGTGCAGATCTACTTTCAAGGGCCCATTTAATCACTTGTCTTTGTGTGTTGCCCCTACAACAAGAATCAATGAAATGACAGACTATTGTGCAGTGAAGTCTGCCGATTGCACCATTTAATCTGCCACAATGACAACTGTTCGGAGACGGTTAGTTCCAGCCTAGCTTTTTTGGCTCATTTGAATTCACAGGGACACATTTTCAGAGCCCTTTTTTACTCCTTCTATCCGGCTGTTCCTCCCAGTGCTTCTTCTTAAATGTGATTTAAACGTCAAAGCCTGCAGTGACGGCATCAAATCCAATCCCAACCCTGAGCTAAGGCAACAATCAATGCCTAATGAATTCCACTCTGCTGGTTAGCAATCCAATGTTAATTAAAAATTAGTCATCATGCTCACCAAGCCGTGTGCTCCCTCCCTCTAAAATGCTCTCAAAATGTGACTCCCTCTCACCTACGCTGTGATAAAAGGAGTATTAGGGCTTTTATCATCTGTCTGTCTCTGATTATAAGGCTTTCTTTTGAAATCCACAGCCCTTATCTGCAAGCTTGAATTTCCTACCTTATCGACTTCACTGAAATCCATCTCTAAATTTCACGGGGGGTGTCTTAATATTTCTGCCTTTCTTATGTCTGAATAGGCCGGCTAAATCCTTCGCTTGTTGTCTTTGTTTGCTCAAACAGCATATTCTAAGTGATGCATATTGACTGAGTCTAGAAATTTAGGGAACTTAGCCCCCTCATCAAAACTCTATCTGCATACCTTGCATCATCCATCCATCCATCCATCCATCCATCCATCCATCCATCCATCTTCAACCACTTATCCAAAGCTGGGTCACGGGGGCAGCAGGCCGAGCAAAGCATTCTAGACGTCCCTCTCCCCAGCAGCGCTTTTCCAGCTCCTTTTGGAGGAACCCAAGACGTTCCCAGGCCAGATGAGATGTGTAATCCCTCCAGCATATTCTGGGTCTACCCCAGGGTCTCCTTCCAGTTGGACATACCTGGAACACCTCCAGCAGGAGTCACCCAGGAGGCATCCTGATTAGATGCCAGAACCAGCACTTTGGCGTTGGCGGCTTTTCGGCCGATTGAGCATGTTGAATCGGCGGCGAAGCTTGTCGGTGAGAGAGATCACTCTGTTTGGCTGTTCAGGTTTTATTTCCTCGCCCCTGTAGCGAGTGAATCTGCCTGTAGTGAAACCGGGGCTAACCGGTGCTTCCTCCTCAGGCTCCACTTCACTCAGCTGCCC
>NC_065513.1:41352955-41371346 GCF_006386435.1 Epinephelus moara | reverse complement strand
CTGTCACGCAGGCGCAGAACGTACGTGCTACTTGGCCGTCGGATGTAGTCCGTGTAGTGTGTTCAAATGCAACTGACACAGGGCGACGTGAGGCGACGTAGACGACGCAACAGTTGGCTTTCGTCGCCGCTAGTTCTTTGATGACGGTTTGGTGTGTCCGCACCTTAAGGCTGAGCCCAGACACCCTTTGGAAGAAACTCATTTTGGCCACTTGTATCTGTGACCTCATTCTTTCGGTCATTACCCAGAGCTCATGACCATAGGTGAGGGTTGGGACATAGATGGACCAGTAAATCAAAAGATTCGCCTTCTGGCTCAGCTCTCTCTTCACCATAATGGTCTGGCACAGCCCCCGCATCACACCTTGCATCAGTTTGATATAAATTGATTTGATTGAAACCATAAATGTATAAAGTACAAAGTTTGTGTTTACATTATTTTATAAACAGAGTAGAAAGTGGTTAGCTAATCTTTAATTCACCGGCCGATCCTTCACAGAAGCACAGGACCCCCATGTATTTACCTTCTATTCCCCAGCAAAAGAAACGGCAGGAGTGGAAAACCTTGAGCCTTACTACTGTGAGAATACAGCAGTCCAATGATAAATGAACTCCGTTCTCCTTCAGCCTGAACCATCTCTCTTTATTTGCAGCAATAAAATCTGAAATTGGATCAAATTCTTGTACAACAGCCATATTTTGGTAATTAAATTTGAGGCTGCAGACAGAAAAAAGGCTAGAGAGACTGAAAGATGACAAGTTCAGGAAAAGAGATACAAGAACAAATGAATGTATGAAAACATTTAGAGGTTTAGATTATTAGTGTTTAATGTATTAACACAAATGCTTTTGTGATGGATGGATTTTCGCCAGCTGTCAAGTTCAGCTGGTGGTCTTGATGTTTGTGTGTTAGCAGGCGATTGATGACCAGCTGAAAGTACAATATAATCCCTTGGTCTGTCTTTTTATTCATTGCAACTGCTACTTGCTCTACAGCTCCTCTCCATCTTTTTTATTTCCCATACTTGTTATGTATACATTTCGTTTCCATTCTTCTGCCTATTCACATGTAATTTGTCTTCGGGTGTGCCTCTATTCAGTCCTTTTTCTCTTTTTCAATTGACACAAGACATTCTCTGAAGCTCCTTGGGGGTTGTTTTTCTCACCTTATACAAATTGTATTCCTCCCCTCCTCCTTTTTTTCCATTCCATAGCATTTGTATTCACAAATAAACGACACCTAAACTATTCACTGGCTCTGCTTCTGGCCCTGGCTGCTTTCCCATTTGCTTGTTTCCACACATTGCGGCCTCAATCAGGGCGTGTAGGCAGCGCGGATAAAGGACTGCATGTTGAATCTGTATTCTACCACCTCCATTGCGCTCGCTCTGCATTCTACACACTGTGTATGCCTGATAGAGTCTTCATATTTTCATTATTATCACTTCGGTTGTGCTATTTGCGTCACACAATTTCCATGGAAATGGAGAGACAGTAATTGACAAATTTTGTATTCATGCTGGTTAAAGGCACCTAACACCATTTTCTCTCTCTGTCTCTGGGGATTTGTGTGTATATTGGTCGTGCTAGGTGTGTATTCATATTGTGTGTGTCTTTTCTAAAGGGCGAGCGTTTGAGGATCCCTGCCAGCAAGTGCTGTCCAGAGTGCATCTCCTCGTCCCAGGGCTCCTGCCAGTACGAAGGAGTTGTATATGGAGTAAGTGAAAGTGACAGAGGACGGAGAAAAGACTCTTCTTCTGTCTCTATGCTCTGTCTTTCCTCCTCTCCTGATCAATCAACCATTCTACAAAACCTTAATATGCACACATTAGATGCAGCCTCTGTAGATCCATTTAAAAATACATTACATGATCCTGAGTATAAGAACATCTCTGTCTACATACTTTTGGTTTGGTCAAGGCCTCTCAGTTCTGGTGCAGGGAAATCTTATTGCTACTGAATACAAACTAATATTGTAGATCAGTGGTTTCCAACTGGTCCCACCACGGGGTCCACATTTCTCCTTAGTCAGTAGTTCAAGGTCCATGCAGTAAAATATATTCAGCATCATTCTTGCGTTTGGCCATGTCGTTGAGCTAGTTTGCTGTCTCTGTCAAGTAGCTGTCAGTTAGTCACTCACTCTGCAGCAGGAAATGGCACTTCAAAATAAAAGTTCTGTGCCGGAAATTCACTGTACTCTAAAATAAGGTGTGTCTTTTATAGGGCTTTTCCTCATTGACCAATAGTCGTCAGTTAGCCATTAGTCGACTAGTCGCGTGTGAGAAAGAATAGTATCAGTAACATTGTTAACACTGTGCTACATTACAGAGAAATACAAAACCGTACTAATGAACCTTCATTAATATAGGCCTATATTTTATCTACAAGTGCACGTCACACACTGAGCGAGCCGCCTGTTAATGACGCTGTGGGCTAATGGGCATGTAGCTACTTCCATGTTTCAGATGATACGTCATGTTTGTAGTCGACCAATGAAGATGAGTTTACATATCACCTTGGGTTCGTCCTTCACCTTCTCAAAATGATCCCACACTTTGGATTTCCTGCCCGACATGTTATTAACTAGCCTGTGGAATAACCGCAGGTACCAGCCCTGGAAATTAACCTGACTCCTGTCTGACTGCTGAGTGTGGACACTTCCTGTGTCTGTCCTTTCAAATTAAATTCCCACATGGTCCAATTATATAGGTTTTGATTCATTTTGACAAGGCGCAGCTCCAAACAAAGGTTTTTTTTGCGACTAAGTGACCAATGAAATCTTGCCGACTGATGATCTTTCTGGTCGACATGCTCATGAGTCACCTGCGGACCACTCACCAGTTGGAAACCACTGACTTAGACCATAGTGAGCTCCCAACGTTTAGTCAACAGTTTGTTTGTTATATCCTGTTTCAACACGACATTGCCCCCGTGCACTAAGCCAGCTTCATAAAGACTTGGAGAACTCTATGTGTCTGCACAGAACCCTGACCTCAGCCCCATCCAGCACCTTTGGGATGAACTTGAGCACAGACTGAGCCAGACCTGATCATCGAACATCTGTGCTGGACCTCACTAATGCTCTTGTGGCTGGATGGGAGCAAATCCCTGCAGCCAGGCTATAAAATCTGGTGGAAAGCCTAAAACCTGAAGAGTGGAGGCTGTTACAGTAGCAAATAAATTGGTTTTGGAAAGTTCAACAATCACATATTTTAGGTCTGTGTGTATGTGGTGTTTTCACTTGTCTCGATGGGAGACCCTAAATTAAAAACGTTGCATCCAAGGTGATTAAACGTATAAATCACATGGCGTTTGTTTGTTAAATTTGGTCACTGCTGAAAAACTGTTTTAAAGACCCACCCCTTCCTGCCTCTCTCTTACTAAAGTAACAATCACTGTCTTGTTCAACTTCCATCGAGTGGCCTCTGGCCTAACGAGCCGGACTGTTTGGCAGCCATTTTGGACAGCACACGTCCTCAAGCGAAGAACAAAGCCGGGTTTAGAGATTTCATTGGCGTCACTTTCCTGGTGGAGTGGCACTTTAAACAGATCTGAACTACCAGGAGAGGAAGTTTGGAGAGGAGTCGTGGCCTTTTGAGGGTTCTACTGCATCTTCACTGAAGAACAGTGGTGAGAGCTGTAACAGCCTTTACAAGCTGTCACCACTGCTGCTCCTTTCCGAGGCAGAACTGTTTGGATTGAGCTCTTGTCTTTTTGCAGACACCCAAGGTCATACAGGATGATGATTTTAAGGATGGCTGGCGTTTTTATGGTCAACCAATGTTTTGATAGACTTCTGAATCTTTTTGAATCTATGAGTAGCTAATATGCAGAGTATCTGAAAGAGCCAGGACAGATTCAGATTCAGCACCCTGGTCTGTGGTCATGACCCAAACTTTTAATTTAACATACATTAGAGAGATTGTACATTTTCCATATTTAAAGGAAGAATTTTCATATTGGCTGCTTGCCAAAACTATAAAAAGGTTCTCGCCTGTTTGCCACAGAAATCTATTCTTTCCAGGGTGAAAAAGCATTTAGATCAATTCTCTATTAACACTCACACTAATGATATATTTCATGCAGGCTAAAGAAGGTTTTATTGCACAGCCTGATGCCTCAGAAAATGAGTAAAGCCAGATCCTCACCTCTATCATTTTGACTGCAGGCGACATCGACGTGCTGATACCTCATTAAGAGAGAAAGAACAAAACTGAACTAAAATATCCACAAATGGATGTATTATACTCTAAGTACCACTCTAATTAGTACCTCAGAGATGGTTGTGTAAGTATCGATTTCATTGATCCACCTCTGTCAATCACTGAAGAGAAACATCCTCGTGGTTTTATACCACATAACATGTTGGCCTGAGGCTTTTTTGTAGCACTAGTATGTACACATATGAATAAAGTGAGGAGGAGAAATCTAGGAAGATCGCCAACAAGCTTCCTGCTCGCCTAAAGCTGAGCCAACTTTCGAAACTACTCTTTACTGCACATACTGCTCTGCTGAAACAACTCTGTATAAACTGATATTGAACATCTGCATTTCACTTTTCAGATATAAAGGTAATGTCCTCCCACAGTTTGCTGCCTTATACACATTCACATACACCCTCTTGTTTTTTTTCTCCTTCCCTTTTCCCATGGTCTGCTTGACACATCTTTCCTCTTACCTTCTCCCCCCTCTGTGACTCTGTTCTCTCGTCTGTCACTCAGGCTTAGGCTTACAAAGTCGTCTCGTCCACAGAGAGCAAAACAGCTTTCCTCATCCTTCTGTCTCTCTCCGCTTCTTCCTCTCTCTTTTTCCCCCTCTGGTTGTATTTCTGCGTGTAACTGTCTGTCTGTCTGTTTCTCTGGTTTCCCACAGCATGACAGCCAGTGGAGTCCTTCACCCTGTTCGGTGTGTGTTTGCTCCAGAGGGAGTGTATCTTGCAACGTTCGCCCCTGCCCCCCTCTCAGCTGTCCCAGGGACCAGAGCCCGTTCACTCCGGCTGGAGAGTGCTGCCCCAAATGTGGCCGCAATGGAGGTAAGGGTGCTAACAGGCCCTTTTGCACATACTCGTTTCAAATTCAGCCACTGTCTTATGGATTTGAGAGGACCATATCATTTTGGGCGGCATAGTAGTGCGGTGGTTATATGGGTTAATATCAATTTGGTATGATTTTATCTAGGGCTGGGGGGTATACCGGTTCGTACTGAAAACCGATATTTATTTTCATTATGATATGAATTTTTCATATACCGCAATACCGGTGAATAGCCCAAACAACGTCCAGAATGTGCGCGGCGGGAAAGTGTTTCAGCGTGGTCCTATTTCACCGCTGCACACTACAGGCGTGCTCGAGCCGGCGAGAGTGAGAGCATAGAGAAAAGTTTAAAGTCGGAGAGAGTCCTGAAAGCGAAGCAACTGTACACAATGACCCAGAAGAACTCATACCATTAAGAGCAGTGTTTCCTCTATATGCAACTAGCAGCGGCGCACCGCCGTTTACAGTTCTCCTCGGCTCTCTGTATCGCGCACAGTGGAGTTTTGCCCCGATGCACACACAGGTGAGCACACTAGAGCACGGTTCAGGCCGCATTTTCCTGACCGAAGATGACCTGAGTCCAAGACAACTGACCTATGGCTAAGCCACGACCCCCTCCACTCACTCAGACAAACTATCAACATTCAGTGACCGGCGCTATGGCAGGTGTCACAGTACACGGCATTTCACAGGAGGCAACTGATGATTTTTGGAGACATAACGATCAGATGTCATTGAGAAGTAACCAAAAGGGCCTAAACTACGCATTGGAGGGATATATTCATCATTTTATTGTTGAGAAGGTCGATGAAAAGCTTAAATTACAAGCCAAAATTTACAGGTCACAGTGTACGCTTGTGAACCGCATCTGGTTGCCGTCACCATCAAAGACAACAAGTTAAAGTGCCACTGAAGTTAAGGTTTTTGGCTCAGAATATGAGAAAAGGATAACGGCCTTTTTACCATCTTTACCAAGAGTGTCTCTCCGTTAGTTTGGTGCTACAGTATTTACACTGAATCATTCAGCATAACGTTTGCCAACCTTTGTTATCTCTGCCATTACAGATAAGTTAATGAAGCTAAGCTCCAGAAGTTAACGTTAGCTTAACTAGAGCCCTTTGGACAACAGCTAACAATGATGTACGATCACCAAAGTACAAAACTAGAACAAAATAGGCTAATGAACTCCCAGCAAACAAGGTGACATGATGAACAACGCAGCTAGGAGCTAACGTTAGGCTAACTTTAGCTAACGTTAGCTAGAGATGTTAAAGATAACTTTATATTTCTTTCCAGCAAAGTGACAATATGTTGCCTCAAACACAATGTTGACTTACCTTAGAACAGATGTAGACATCATTGTTAATCTTATTCACGTTGAGTTGATGTTGTGGTCTAACGTTACCACACAACTTTATCCAAAGGAGACACTTTTCTCGGTTGAGATGTGGTTTAAAGTGTAAAAAATACACCTGGTCGCCCAGCCTCTCAGGATACCTTGTGTCAGAGTTGCATGTACCCCATGCACACTGTTGACCATTTTTAAACTTCAAATCTCCGAAAAAGCTCATAAAGCCGAACAAAACTGATGTTCTGTAATGCATTTCAATGAACGTCCAGGCAGAGAATGTCCGAGTGTATGGGAATGGCTATACGCACTGTGATTGGCTCATCGCGTTTGAGGGTGGGACTTAGCCATAGGTCAATTATAACTGAGCACGGCACTAATGGTGGAGCCTGTGTTGCGTTCAGGCGTTGTCACGTAAATAACAAATTCCAGCACTTGAATAGACCATAACACAACACAGCAGCATGTCAAGTGGGCCGAACCCGAGCAAAATACCGTCAAATACCGTGAAACCGATATGATTTAAAAAAAAAAAAGTGATATGAAAATTTCGTCATACCGCCCAGCCCTAATTTTATCTATTACCTACAAGTCCCTCTGTTTGTACCATTAACTGTACTGTGTACTGTTGCGGTTGGTGTCCTGCTTCCAGGCAAACATTTTGTTTCAGTTTATGTCACGTGGATATGAAAATTAACTCCATACAGTGGATGTTTCATCACCTTAATTTAGTTTTTCTTATTATTTTTGTAAATTAAGATTATGATGTTGAACTTTAATGCAGTTGAGAGTGTTTGGAAAGCATTTAATTGCTTGTGGACATGCAAGCTTTGAGAGTTGCACATGTAGGATGCAGAAATCTTGAGAGCGACAAAACACAAACAGTCCTTTTCACAGCAGCCATGTTTACTTATTTGTTTTGTGTAAACAGAGTTTGCTTGTCTGACAGCACAGTGTGATTTTATCCACATTTCTAATTTGTGCTGTGGAAACACTGGAAACTCGTCCAAGAACTCAAATTATCACAAAAGAAAAACGATCACTGCCCAGGGTGTAGGAATTCAGATTGCATTTTAGTGAGACTGGTCATTGCTGGGTAATTTTCTGTACTATCTATCTACGATGTGTCAGCGATGCTCTGCTCCACCATCGTATGAATAACGCCACTCATTTAGCCTGGAAGAGACCTGAGGCTGCTGCTGCTGACCAACACCAGCTCCACTTATATTCCAGTGCCTTCCTCAAGGGCATCTTTACTGTAGCTGCAGCTCTCTTGATACCCCGATACTGCTGGTTAAAGAGAGGCAAACAAAAACAAAAGAAATCTCACAAATACACAATATAGTGCATAAACACCTCTATGAAACAGTGAAACAGCGTTACTTATTTCAGGGCTGCCACACACGCACACACACACACACACCCACAGACACATACACACACACACACAATGGCCTGCCCTGTGGACTGCTCTCACACACTCTCGCAGGAAATCTGAGTCTGCGTGTGTTTGTTGTGGAGCTGTCAGTCGTACAGAGCAGCACTCTGCCTCAGGTTAGCTCACTTTCTCCTCTTTCAATAAACATGAACTCTGCTCTCAGTTCATGTTCCTCTAACCTCAAATGAGCATAACTGATGCTCCTTCTATGGGCGAGGCCTTGACTTGTTTTATTCAACCACTCCAGAGTATTTTGCTCTCTGTCTTTGTTTTTATTCTTTTTTAATGATTGTTGTGTGTAAACCGTAAGTTGTCCGTCAACCGCAATACTGCTGCAGCTAAATGTTGTCTTTGGATATATAATTTTCTAAAACAATGCCAAGAGAATATGTGTAATTTATCATTTCTTTTCCTTCAGTAGTTGCTTTATACAACCATGTTTATTTAATTGGGTCCCAGAGATTTTACTCTAAAGTCCGACGATGTGAGTTTGGTGCATCCAACCACACAAAACTGCAATAAAAATGTAAACGCTCCCGATGCAAATCTTAACCAAGGAGATAAATGTTTTTCATATAGTAAATTGATTAATGCTGTCAGGGTTACAGTGGCGAGTAATACGGAGCATTATTTCTTTGTGTGTCGGTGTGATTGTTGCTGGAAATGGGCTATAGCTGGTGACTTCTCATCATCATTTAATGATTTTCCAAATTACAACCATAAAACAAACAATCCTCTTAGATTAATAAATGAATCCTGTTCAATTCATTATATATATTTTTTTACGCCTATTTTGAAACTCTGATGACCCTTTATATTTTAATTTGCTGTTTTTGATGTACTAACCTCGACACTGGTCTGGTCTTCAGTGGATTATTTAGAGATCATTCAGAACGGTTGTTGTCACGACAAACCCTGACTTTTAAGAGTGCGCAGAGCAGCTGGAGCCGAGCTGAAAGGTTAATCTCGTCTCTAATGATGTCTTGGAGCAGCTATGATGCATCCCAATGGTTAGCAGCTAATTAGCGACCTCTTTCTTCCCCCCCCTCATTGTAAATCAGTGAGTTTGAGGGCAAACAATGCTCCAACAGTCAGCTCATTACCTGACAACCATTATCACTGTTTACTCATTCTGTGTTTGTGTGTGTGTGTGTCAGAGTCTTGCTCCTGGCAGGGGACTGTATACAGAGACGGTGAAGAGTGGAAGCCCAGCCAATGTTCCAGATGTGTCTGCAGCAACGGGGACGTCCAGTGTTCAGTTGTAGAGTGTCAGCAAGTGGCCTGCAAACCGGTGAGTTTCTGGAAATATAACACACAGTTTTTTTTAATGATGTCCATGCTATCAGTTCCACCAGCTCTGTGCCTGCCCATCTCAGTTGATTTTGTTCAAACTCAATAAATCTATTGGCATGGGATGTTGAAGGAACAGTCTGACACTTGTGCTTTTTGTGAAATCTGCTTTATTTGCCTTGAAATCCAGAAGTCAGGGCAGAAGACAACACATTTAAATCAATACATAATTGATTATCTATGTCATATTTATACGCCTATTCTTAGAATGGGAATCGAAGCCATGTATGTAACACCAGACAAAGATGACCTTGTTTTCTCTTCTTACATTCCTTATTGCTGGCTTTTTTATTTATATATTATATTATATTATTTATCTGTCCGTGGGACAGATGTAGAGCTCTGGCAGCCCTGCACCAAAATGATCAACTTTTCCATATTTGCCACAGACTGATAATTACCGAAGAAGGGAAAGATATCTGTCGACTATAATGGTTGGTCCTCGTCACATGACATGGGGTGCGTCCTGCTGCGTTCCAAAAGTTGAACTCAGAGCGTAGTCGTAATGCCCTGAAAAATGAGTGCTTAGAAACACATCCACAACGTGGCGGCATTGCTCTGGCGTAGCGCACCTGCTGCGCATCTTCACTGAAAACAATGAATTTGAGGGCCAAAAAACACAGCATGTGTACGGCTCTATCAGCTGCTAGTCCAAGGAATGTGCACTCCTTCGCCTCAGACACATTGGGCCCGTCCCAATACCCCCCCTGACCCTACCCCTACATTTGTGCGTTCCTGTGAGGGGTAGTGGTGTCCCAATTCCTTTTCGCGTGTAGGGGTAGGGGGCACAACAAGGGGTAGTGGGTATGAAACTAGCTCTTAGGAGCGAGGGATTTCAGATGCTGACTTGCCAGCGAGGGGTAGACATCGCCATGGCTACCACCGAGCAAGAGACGAGGGAAAAAAGTTCATACATAGCTAATGTTACCATCGTCAGGTTGCTTGTTAGCTAGCTAGCTAGCTCGCACTATCCAGCGTCTGTCATCTGTCCTGTTCTGCAAAATTGTCGGACTTTTCACATTACGATAACACTCCAGCTAGTATAACTATGCTGCCTCGTAATGTTAGCTGGTTAGCTAGCTAGCAGAAGTCCCCTGTCGTCTGTTGTTCATCAAACGAAGCATGACGAATGCGGCAAATGCGATCAGTAGGATGAATGAGACTCCATTGTAGATGCCAGTTGGAAATGTAGATGGCTCGCAGCTTCCTGTTTAAAATAGTTACATATGTATGAACATAACCGACGCAGTGGTGTAGTGAGTGGTGTCCCAATTCCTAGGGAAACATTTCTACCCCTACCCCTCGTTGCTTCATTTTGAGGACCAAGGGGTAGTGGGCAAGGGCTAAGGGGTAGTGGACAAGGGGGGGTATTGGGATTGGGCCATTATCTTTCTGGACTGCATGTGCAAACATTTCTATCATTCATTTTAAGTGGTGTTGGACATCCTGTTGTCTCTTCCAGGAAGCCACTCAGGTGCCCTGGGAAAATCAAATGTCTGTTCATCCTCTGCTTCATTAGTTGCTGCCATAACACACTCACACACAGTTGGAACAGCTATTGGGAGCAATTTGGGGTTCAGCATCTTGCTCAAGGATACTTCGATATGCAGACAGGAAGAGCCTGTGATTGAATCACTGATCTCCCGATTGGTGGACGACCGGCTCTACCTAATGGGCCACAGCTGCCCCTCACAGCAGCACCTTCAGCACCCATCTTCCCGCTTCCAGTTTTAGCCATAAAGTATGCAGCATAGTGAGAGAGCTAGCCACCTATCCATCCAAGATTCAGCTGGTTTTGTGATTGGTTGATTTCGTCGACCACAGTCAAAACTTTGGAGGCACCACATGCAGTCACATGATGTCTCCAGTGTGTACTACTCTGCTCCTTAAAACCACAGTTCTCAAATTCTCCAGTCGCAGTCGTGGAAATTTCTCTTCGATTCCCAGGTTAGATGAACAAGATGTAATATGTTACATAACGTTAGGGTTGTTGGAAGGTGTGTTTCACAGCAGCACACTCGCAATTTCTCCAGACGATTTCCAGACTTTGTGCGTAGCTCTGTCTCCGTGCTGGAGGCACAAAGATGAGACTGCTACTGATCATATGTAACACTTAGTAAGACTGTATTCACCGTAATGTCTGGCCGTATTGTCACTGCACATCTTTACAGTGCTCTGTGTGGTAGACTTATATCATACCACAGAAGAAGAATGTGGATTTGCACTCACTGGTTCGAGTATCATAGATCATCTGTCTGTCTCTGTCTTTACTGACTGTTTTTTTCCCCCTCGTCCCTCAGCATGAGAACTTGGTGATCCAGCCAGGCCACTGCTGTCCTCAGTGTGTGTCCAACCCCTGTCTGTCTGCTGGGAAACAGTACCAGGTAGGTAACTGTGTGTGTGTGTGTGTGTGTGTGTGTGTGTGTGTGTGTGTGTGCGCGCGCGCAGCTGATGTCAGCTTATAAATCTGTACTTATATGACCTGGCACATTTTATACTGTTTTGTGTTTCTTTGCACAATCTGTTAGGATATGTTGTGATGACAGCAAGACTTTGACAAATGTGTGTGTGTGTGTGTTTGATATTGAGATGAAAGCAGTCCAAGCTCTCTCCTCTCCTCTCCTCTCCTCTCCTCTCCTCTCCTCTCCTCTCCTCTCCTCTCCTCTCCTTGTTTCTGTCCCTGATTCCTTTCCTCTCCTTGTCTCCTCTCCTTGTTTCCTCACCTTACTTCCTTGTCCTTCCTCGTTTCTCCTTGCTTCTGTCCCTGATTCCTTTCCTCTCCTTGTCTCCTTTCCTCCCCTTGTTTCCTCACCTTGTTTCCTCTTCTTTCCTCATTTCTCCTTGTTTCTGTCCCTGATTCCTCTCCTCTCCTCTCCTCTCCTCTCCTCTCCTCTCCTTGTCTCCTCTCCTTGTTTCCTCACCTTGCTTCCTCATCCTTCGTTGTTTCTCCTTATTTCTGTCCCTGATTCCTTTCCTCTCCTCTCCTTGTCTCCTTAGCTGTCTTGTCCTTGTCTCCTCTCCTCTCCTTGTTTCCTCACCTTGATTCCTCACCTTGTTTCCTCTTCCTTCCTCGTTTCTCCTTGCCTCTGTCCCTGATTCCTTTCCTCTCCTTGTCTCCTTTCCTCCCCTTGTTTCCTCCCCTTGTTTCCTCGCCTTGTTTCCTCTTCTTTCCTCGTTTTTCCTTGTTTCTGTCCCTGATTCCTCTCCTCTCCTCTCCTCTCCTCTCCTCTCCTCTCCTCTCCTCTCCTCCTCTAATCTTAGTCTGCATCACCTCATCTGCCCTGCTCCTGCTTTCTCCTGCTGTGTTTACAGTGTACACACTCCTTCTCTCTCTCCCTCCCTCGCTGGCTGCCAAGTATCTCCTTTGATCATGTCTGTGTGTCCCATCCAGTCTAATGTCTGTGTGTGTCTTCTTAAGACACGCACATGCCTACACACACACTGACGCTCATGTTTGCGTGGTCAGGACTTCAGATGTGTGTCAAGACATCTCAATCTGTGATTTAATAAAGAGAATGATATATGTCGCTCAAACACACAGCCAGGTCCTTATAGAAATACACACATGCATGCACCGACATGCACATTATACTGTTAATGTGTGTGTGTGTGTGTGTGTGTGAGAGAGAGAGAGCAAAGCAACATGAAGTACCACCTGCATTTTGTCATTTGCAAGGAAGTTAGTAAGTCGGTCACAGCTAGACTGACTCAGTTTGTGTCTGAAGGCCTGGTTGAGTGTGGCTCGATGAAACTGACTGTTATCGCTAGCCTATCCCAGCTGACACTGGGCGAATTTTCAGCACGTTTCACCTCAAATAGTCAAATTTGTGATAATAGGAACAAAGAATTTTCTATCACCAGAGTCAGCGCAGTAATGTTGGAAATCTGAATCCCACACTGGTAAAAACTTGGCTGTAATCTCTTTGATAATTATTGTCCTCTTTCTTTGGAAATAATGAACTCATTTTCATCCTCCAGACTTTGAGTTGTTAAAAGATCGAGATCTAGTTTGAAAAATTAAAATAACTTTTTGGATTTAAAGTTCACTTTTGTGTGTTTTCGTGTGCTTTGGGGAGCTTAGTGTTTCAAATTGTGTGTGTGAGAGATAGAGCTTTGGGAACGCCTTATTTTTGGTTTGACCCCAAGTTGAGAACACGGATGCTTATTAGACACCATAAAATTGTGGTACCTATCATTTTGGGTCTGTCTATCATTTTTGTTTCTGTGTGTCTTTGTATTTGCAAATGCCTTGTGTGAAGAATGTCTTCAAAGATAAGGACGTAATTCACATTAAACATGTCCAGAGCTGTGTATTCACATCTCTTTACATGTTTGCTCAGGTTAGAACGAGGCTGTGTGAACTCTTATTGAACCAAATGTAAGTTTCAGTCTTCTACAAAGAGATCTGTGCTTCGGTTCATTATCACCCACTCTGGCTTTAATTCACATATATACTTAATACAGGTCTGAGATGTTCAAAGAGCTCTACAAAGTGCTTGCAGGGTTTTGATCCCTTTGACAAATGGCTGTGATAAATGTTATATCAGTGAAAAAGGTCTTCTTTCTTGTGAAATAATGAATTAATTTGCATCCTCCAGGCTACAGTCAATATTTAATCAAGCTCTTCAAGGCTAAAGACGAGGAGAGAAGTGAGGATTTAATCTGACAACCACAGGAAGTTGACCCCAAATTGAAACAGATTAGGTTCAAAACACATCAGGCGTGGAGCCGCTGTGGGACCGTCTCACTTCACTTCAGTGTCCCAACAAGGGAACGAGGGCACAGCTCAACACTGTCTCTATCCTGTCCATGGCTCTTTCTGAATCATCACCACTCACTTAGCATGGATTTGACTTTTTGCAAATCACAAGACATCAAGGTTAGAACTGGGCAGGTTCACACTGGAGGTGGAAGTGCCACAAAGCACCTCTCAGCACCCAGGCTGAAGGAGCACTTCAATCGCAAAATAACCATTTGTAAATCAGTTTGTCGTGTCACGTTACCTTGAATTTGTGAGGGAAACTTTGTTTTTCTTGCACGCCTCCACGGAGAACAGCAGACATATTGATGTATTGTTTGACAGCGGACCATGATTAACAACAGCCAACAGCCATTTTTAAGTGAAAATGTGTTTACGACTGGATCATCATCATCGGAAATGAGTACAAGTTGTGTCAGAGTATGTAAACGGATGTTTTGAGATAGTTTGGCTGTTGTTCAACACGTCTAGAATTAATCAATAAATCAATATGTTTGCTGTTTTCCATGGAAGCATGTGAGAAGAATGAACTTTTCCTCATGCATTCAAGGTAACATGGCATGACTAACTGATTTACAAATGGTCATTTTGTGGGTGGAGTATTCCTTAAACCAGTTGGGCTGTTCACACAGGACACATTGAGGCACAGAGCTCAGCGACCGGCTCACGATCTGCAGCAGTATTATCAGTGTCTAGTCTATTTATTTTATGAGCTGCGGTCAAATCTGGCAAGAAAACTCACTTGTAATCTATAATGAATGCTATAAAGGATATATTAGATATGATATAAATGATGTGATTCTTGTGAATTATAGAAAATGCTTCCCATGCAACCTATTACACATATTTGTGTCTAACTAGAGAGCGACAAGCACACACACACACACACACACACACACACAGAGGCAGAGCTCTAGGTGTGATTAGAAAAGAACAGAGGAGCACAACATGACTTCTAACATTATGAAATCTTGTTATATATGAAGCCGTCCTGTCATGAGGATGTTCCATTTTGTAATTGTGTTTTTTATATAATAGTGTCTTTTAGCAGAGAAATTATTCTCTTGTTTCCTGCCCAGTGACTACAGATGAAAATGATCTTATACTGTAGCTATCTTAGCTTATAGCTTATATGCACCTCTGGTTGAACAGCCAGGTGACTGCTTGTGCAACCACAGACATATCAATCGAGGTGCTTCTGTGTACAGCGTTAACATGGCCTTGGTTTGAAATGTGAAAAGTAACAGTTATATGTACTGTAGTCTAGATGTTTAAACAACTCTTTATGATCCTAATCAATGCCATGTTAACACTGGACACTGAAGCGCCCCGGTATGTCCATGGTTGTACAACCAGTCCCCTGGCCGTTCACACCAGAAGCGCACTTCTCTGCACCGGTCAGCTGGCGATTCTGCTCAGGACAGTGTTAATGAAGTCCAGCTGAACATTGTTATAAAGTAATTTAAATGCTGCTTAAACAACAGAATATATATCTCTAAATAAAATACACATTTCAATCACATTTGCTCTGTTTTTACATTTAAACTGGTTAATCACAGCAACACTGTCACGGCCTTCCTGAGTGCCTATTTCGCGCCCTGAGACAAACAGAGTAAAACTTTTGAAATGCAGCAGCACACACCGCATGTCATGTGATGAGTAACATCCAATCACAGCCAACAGATATCTTTCCCTTCTTCTGTAAATATTCGGTCTGATAAACACGGAGGTGTTGATCATGTTAGTGCAGGGCTACCCAGAGCTTTACATCTGTCCCACAGACGATAGGCCTACACACTTATAAACAGCTCCTGGAAGAAGATCAGCTCTGCTCTCAGGATTTCAGGTTAATAGACTATACGATGCATTTTAAGGTTGCTTAGCAACCTCAGACCCAACCTACCGCAGCGCTCTTGAAAGCTGGCTCAAAAAAGGCACGAAAGAAGCACCCAGTGCCTGACTGCATGTTCCAAGCGGCATGTGTCTTCTGTAATATACAGTAATTCACCTGGCAGTGTTGTAACCTGGTTTTATGTCACTGTGCTGTAAAACATTGGGCCTGTTTACTGGTTTTGTCACAGTACTAGATAAACCTGAATCCAGCATTTTTGTCCACTGCTTAAAAAAAAAAAGCTTTCAAAAAAGGAGAAAATAAAAAAAGCTGTTTAAAAAACAACATTTTTTTTCATCATGGCAACACATATGAATATTTAGAAGAAATAAAAATACACCAAAATACACAGAAACAGGTGTTAGCTTTAAATAATTGGTAATTCCATTAGTGTTTATCAGAAGTGTTCACTGTCTCTTCAAATGGCTAATTAATTCATTGACTAATTGTTTCAGTGCCTTACCCTGATGGGTGAAGCTTAATGTGTATAATTATACTAATGTGAATACCTCTGTGTAGATGTGTGTGTGTGTGTGTGTGTGTGCAGGTTGAACATATACTGCTGCCGCTCCTGTTTCCTTCAGGTTTTGAACTTAGAAAGATTCATGTTGATATTTGATAGCTGGTATTTGTTCCGGACAGCAAGTGTGTGTGTGTGTGTGTGTGTGTGTGTGTGTGTGTGCGCCATTCACACTGCTTAGGCATTCTACGCCTCTGTAGCAGCACACAGAAAAGACGACACTCATTGGATTTAAGTGAGCTTTGGTTTTGCTACAAACAGCCTGTGATTCACAGTGTGTAAGACTGTGTAAGTGTGTGTGTGTGTGTGTGTGTGTGTGTGTGTGTGTGTGTGTGTGTGTGTGTGTGGTTTGGAAATGGTCTAAGTGTGTGTATCTTTTGTGTGTGTGTTGGCAGCATGGCGAGCAGTGGCAGAAGAACACCTGCACCACATGTGTGTGTGACCGGGGTCAGTCCAAATGCCACACACACACCTGTCGGCCTGTCACCTGTGAGAAGGTGGGTAGTCTTACACACACACACACACACACACACACACACACACTCACTGACATTCAGTTT
Organism: Epinephelus moara; assembly: GCF_006386435.1. Taxonomy (NCBI): domain Eukaryota; kingdom Metazoa; phylum Chordata; class Actinopteri; order Perciformes; family Serranidae; genus Epinephelus; species Epinephelus moara. Next base: position 41,354,448 of record NC_065513.1, on the reverse strand, counting down.
CATGCAGAATTAACCTGATACATTTGGCTCTGGGTTGACACTAAACTTATGCAAGGCCACACACACACACACACGCAAAGGGCACACACACACACACACACCCTGGCTGACATTTAATTGTTAATTGTATGCAAATTTGAGCTCGCAGTTTCCGTTCTGTGCCGGAGCTCTTGTTAGTAAAGTCAGGGAGGATCATAAAACGCAATCCAGACACGACAACAACAACAACAACAACAAAACATTTAAGGGCAACGCACAGGGCAACGCACAAACAAATACATTATATGACATTACATACAAGTGACAAGTAAAATAAAAGATTAAACAAAATCAAAATATACTAAAAACATTACATACTGTAGGCTATATAAAGGAGGTCAAGTTGTGGTGCAGTTACACGGCATTAATAAATAGAGAAATGGAAAAACCATATGCACAAGAAAAGTTTTTAATTCTGATTTTAAATGGACAAAAGTTGGGAAATATTTAAAATAATCAGAGAAGCTAAATGTAGCTTCATTGTGTTTGGTTGTGACTGGAGGCGACCAGCTGATTAAAGATCTAAGGGCCCAGCTGAGTTTATATTCTTTAAGCACATCAAAATGTATTTTAGCCTGAAGCCATGAAGTAATTTATAACCCAGCACCAGTGCTTTAAAAGCTTTAATCAAACTTAAACCATTAAAAACCTTTAAGAAAAGAAGAAAAGTGCTCCTTATTTGAATTAAACTAATGACCCAGATGAAGGTCACAAGCTGAAACACATTGGTCTGACAGTACAGTTGGTCTTTGCACTTAAAGTGTTGCTGGAGTTTTGACCTATTCAGACTTTTCCTCTCTTTATGCACCTTGGAAAGAGGTGAAGTTGTGCCAGAAATACCTACTCTGCTTCTTGTTAGAGCTGCAGCAGCACTCTGAATGTGCTGCAGTGGTTTTAATGGTCTTTCTGGGCAGAAACTATTGCAGTAGTCTACCTTGCTGGGTTTAGATGCATGACTTTCTGTAAGTAAAAGCTGTAAACTTTTTTAAAACAGCCCACAAAGTTTTTAACAGTTTCAGTAAACTGTTTGAGTTACATTCACAGTTTGAGTCAAACTTTGACTCTGAAGAAGACACAGTAGCGCCGAAACGTCAGTTTTTTTGCACCTTATTAAAAGCTCTGCAATTTTATCGAGTGCTCCAGCCTCCTTTCATTTGGGTTCAGTCATTTTTTGAAGTGGCCCACTTGATTTACTGTCTACTATTTTGTCCTGTGCTGTGAGCACCGATCCAGTGTTTTTGGCTGAAGCGCAAGAGTGCCTTTCTTCAATATTACATCAGTTGGCCAAAGGGGGGCGCTATAGCAACTGACTGAAATGTCAAACTTTGAATGGGCATATCTCATGCCCCGTATATCGTAGAGACATGAAACTTTGCACAGAGATGCCTCTCCTCATGAGGAACACATTTGCCTCAAGAACCCATAACTTCTGCTTATATAGATTTTCCGCCATT
>NC_065513.1:41329959-41352660 GCF_006386435.1 Epinephelus moara | reverse complement strand
TTCTAATGTTTGGTATGACTAAGTCATGGTATGGTATGCTGTACATAATCGCGGAAACTGTCAGTGTGTCATTCTGTCTGTCCCACGTTTTTCTACTCACTGACGTGGTCAATCTATGTGAAACTGCACATAGGCATTGAAGATTGGCATAGGTAGAAGGTGAAAAAGCCACCAATGGGTATGGACTAGTTCCACTCTAAACAACCACTACCACACACTAACTCCAAGTGTGTAGCGGTGTATTTATCTGCAGAAACTCGCCTGTATTTTTTCATATTCTAATTATTTTGCTGTGTTCAGGACATTTGTGGGCACGGCAAGGTCGCTACGCACACCGTGGACACAGCACCTGAAAAAATCCGCCACAAATATAACAGGGTGAAGCACCAAGCAGACAAGGCTTGTTCCAAAATGAGACTGGGGTTGGCTTTCAGTTTCACTTTCGCTGGCTAAGTTTACAAGTAGTAGTCCTGCAAGTCCTGCATAGTTTACCTTTAAATACCAAGTGGCAATGTGGGGCTGAAAATGAAGCTAACAAGGAAGTGTCAAAAACCGCAGTTCCTCTAATGGCCACTTGAGGCTGACTCCAGAAGTGAGTCAATCCCCATAGACCCCCATTTTAAAATGAGTAACTTTACAGCAGATATAAACATGTTTACAGCCTGGTACAAAAACAGTTTGGTCTCTATAGCTAATTTTTCTTCGTGACAACTATACATGGGATGAATTTTTATTCAAATCACCTGTTTACATTTTAACGAGGCTCAAAGTTATGCATAAGGGTGTGCCACTTTGAGTGACAGGCTGTCAGACGATACTATCCTTGGCTTCTCAGTCAGATCCACCCCTCACTCCTGCACAGCTCCAGCCTCTCGCCCAAATATGGCTTCAAAAAACCAAGATGGCGACGGCTGTAATGCTGAACTTGAGGCTTTAAAACGGCAGCCCACAAACCAGTGGGTAATGTCACAGTAGCCATGTCCATTATTTTTACAGTCTATGTTAAATACCGAACGCACAAACTATTGAGAAGCATTAAGGCCTTATGTGCTCTTATAAAACCTATAAAGAGGGAACACTTGCCTGGAGGAAGCACTTATCGGGCTTCCTGCTGTTACTGTGAAGCCAGTGGAAACCCTTTTGAAGCTCTTTGCTCGTTTCCATATTTTTTTAAAACTTTACCTAAAAACAAAAGTAACAATGTCCTCAGCTCCTGGCCCATCCCCTCCACTGATGATAGTGAAACAAAAATGTGAATCCAGCAGTGCAAAGACAGGATCCCAGTGGACACAAAGCCTCTAACCACCCCTCTGAAATAAGCAGATACAAGGAGAAAGGAGCTGAGCTAATAACCACCTGCTCTGTTCTGTTAATTATTGTGATTTGGATAGACTTTGAACACCCTGCCTCAACTTGGAGAGGAAATTAGAAGTTTCCTATAGCAGCATGAAGGATCTCAAATTCTCAGCTGTGGAAGAGTCACATCTGCGGTGTCAGTAAATCTACACCTCTCAGCACTTTCAAATGAAGTTGTAAGAAATGTTTGGTTTAAACTGCTTGGTGTGTTTTCCCTTAATAATGCAACACACACTTCATCCTCTTATCTCTCTCTGCTGAGACACACGCACAAACAAAAACTGCAGTTTTATAAGCTCCTTGGATTTTCTTTGTCTTGTCTCACAGCTCAGCTTGCATCCCTTCACTCCCGTCATCTGTACTGTACATGAAAACCAAACAAACACAATCTGTGCTGCTTCCTTGCAGGGTCAGACCAAAGTGAAGCGTGCTGGTCAGTGCTGTGATGAATGCGCCGCTGCCAAGGGAAGCTGCCTGTACGAGGGCGCGGTGCGGTACCACGGGGACATGTGGAACGGTACAGGCTGTGAGTTCTGCACCTGCAACCGGGGTCAGGTCCTGTGCCAGAGGGCCGAGTGCAGTCGTGTTGAATGCCCCCAGGTGAGCCTGAAAGATAACGCGTCTTAATTATGAACACAAAGCAAATCTGACCTCATATTTGGACTGTAGACTTCAGTTTTGTTGTCACAAAAATTTCTTTGCAGGCATAGCTCCCCTCAAAGGCTGGAGGAGAATCATTGGTTTGATCACATTTCCTGTAGCCAAGCCAGAGAGCCAAAAAGTTGAACCTAGCTAAACTTAAGCCACAGTGTCATCCAGCAGCACGTTCCTGGTGAAATACCTTCTAATATGAATGCCATTGGTCTGCTGCTTACCTGACAAATACTAAGACAGAAATTAAAACGATTTCTGGTGTGCCAGCCAGAGTTGTTTGATCTTGTGTTATAATATTGAAAATTGTTGCAGAGTTTTGGTGTCTGATCAGCCTTCAGACTTATGGATATATTTCTCAAACTGAACTCCCCGGGAACAAATTTTACCTTCTCACCAGCCACTTGAATTTTCTTTATTCATGGACTCATCATGGCCAAGTTGGTTTTATTAAAGGCACTTGGAAAGCTGCTGCTACATAACGATCAGCATGTGTTATGACAGGCTGCCTTCATCCTTGGCAATGTTGTTTTTAATTTATTTCCTCCTCAAGGTTTTTTTGGGGAGGTAGTTCATCATTATCCAAATAGAGGATCTAAGGGTGTTGTATGTTGAACTGAATGTAAAGGCAAGTTTGTTGTATTGGGCTATACAAAATAAATGTAGTCTTAAGTCTAGTGAAAATGTCACGAGGTAAGATATCGTTTTTTTATAACTCATCTGCGTACATAAAGTTCAAGGCTTAAAGTTGCACATAATTAAGGGCTGGCGTCTTTAAGTAAGAGGCTGTCTGCCGATAGTGTCCTCAGCTTCTCAGTCAGATGAGTCAGATCCAACCCTTGCTCCTCCACAGCTCCACCCTCTCACCTAAATATAGTCACTTCTGGTTCCAAAAACAAGATGGCGGCGGCCGTAATGCCTGACTCGAGGCTTCAAAATGGGACCAATGGGTGATGGCAAGGTAGCTACGTCCATTATTTTACATTACAACCCTTGTTTACCTTTATTGTGAGGCGGCAACCTCTAGTGGTCATAGTTATTATGACAGGAGCAAAGGAGGAAGTCAGGTGACAGAGTGCAAAAAGGAACAAAGCGTGACGTACATTATGCAAGTTATGCAACAAACATACCCAAACCATGATTGTTTCCTAAACCTAATGGAGCAGTTGTGTTGCCTAAACCTAACCAAACTGCGTAAATCACAAATTAACTTAGGAAAAACCCCTGAGGGTTGAGTTAGAGGGTAGGAACAAACAACCTATAGGCCTGTTTCCACTGAAGAAGTTCCTGGTACTATTTGGGGGGCAGGAACTACTACAGGAATGTCCTCTCGCTCGGCCCTCTCAACCGCCGTGTCTCCACTGAGAGAGCGGAGTATGAGGAATGTTCCTATAAAGTTACCGGGCTCTGGATGTGACGTAATCGTTGTGCGACTATTCTGACCGGGGCGACGTAGTGGCGTAGGGACGCTGTTAGCTGTTAGCTGATAGCGGTGTCTGTAATAACTCACTAAACTTACTAAACTTTTTCCACAGATGTCTTAGTTACAACATGATTGAGCTAACTGGAGTAGTTTCATGTCGTATCCGACAACGGGAGGCTTTTAACAGATGACGTCCTGATGTTAGCTTTGCTGCTGCTGTAAGCTGTCCCTGTCAGCTGCAGCCTGATGCTTTCTAGACATCGGGATTTCCCAAAACTGAATAAATACCACACATATCAACACAAAACTGCTTTGCTAGCTCAATCATGTTGTAAGTAAGATTTCTGCCGGAAAAAATATGTTTTTCACGGACCGGTTATTGAGTTTGTTTACATGGCGGTGGAAGCTATGAACGAGCTAACCCTCGTCTGCTGAGTTTTAAAAATGCCGGCTATTTTGTTGCTTCCTGATGACGTCACATCCCTCCTTGAGTATATCCAATCAGCACCAAGTAAACCCCAAGCCCCAGCCAGGAGTCTTTCGGGGCCGTTCTGAGTACCTACTCCGAGGCAGGGACTTGTTTAGCCCCTGTAAAAGTTCCGGATCTCTGTCCTTCGGGGGTGGTTCCTGCGATGGAGACATGCACCAACGGCCCCTGCCCCGTAAATTTACCCCGAAGTTCCTGCAGTGGAAACGGGCCTTATGTGGTCGTAATCAGTGTTAACATGCAAATTAACCCTCTTTAGCTAATTAGCCCAGCTGACCAAGTTTGAACTGCTCATACTAGCCCGTTAGCTATCTGTCCAAGTTAGTCAGCTAGCCTGCAACATGAATACAATGATGATAGATAAATAAAATAGCTAATACTTTATTATTATTTATATAATAAATATAAAATAATTTTATAAAAATAATTATTTTTATATTTCAAAATTTTAGTTCCTCCTTTGTCATTCAAGTTTGCTGGTTGATAACCTGCTGAAATGAACTCTACCCAGTGAAAGTTTGCTTGACCCCCAAGATGAGATTCCACTGTTTATGAATATTACAACAGCTGTTCTTTCAGAAATATTTCTATGTTCAAAACTCTTATTTCATATTTTTTCCTACCAACGTAGCAAGAGGCACTTTTTCCACAACACTTTGAGTGCAAAACAAGATGAAGCTCCACTTACAGTTAGTCAGCGTGAATCAGCAACGTGACACCCTGACCTGTATGAATACATAGATAATGTGTGTAACCTGAAGGGGTCATGTAGAACTTGCTGAACTTGCTTCTTTATTAATAATTAGTGTGGCAAATAATCTTTGGACCCTGATTCCTCTCCTGCACGCTCCACCTGCTCCAACCTTTTCTATCAAAGTTCTCTTATCCCCCAAAATTCAACATGTCAGCACCCAGAAATCCCATTTCCTGGCCTTCAAGTGTGCCACTAAAAAGTTAATGGAAGATGTCGCAGTTACTTTGTTCACAGTTTCAGTGTAATTTGCTGCAGTGAAATGTACCAGTTCACGAGGTCTGATGTAACTATCTCCATTGATACTTAGGAGATTGGGTGGAATGGGAGAATTGGGCCATCGTTTGAGGTTACAAGGTTGGCTGCCTCCATCAGAGATAATTCACTCAGTTAAGGTGAAGTAAATTGAAAGGCAAGATGAGACCATAATGATCTGTGTGGAAGCTGAGCACAGCTGCAAAAAATAACAGGGGTTAAGTGAAGTTGCACTACAATTACAGCTCTGGAAACTGTCTGGCAACATGAGAAAATATCACTTACTCCCAGCTACACATCAACCTGATGCCACACTTTCCCTGAATGCATCACATCTGTGGACTCAGTGATGCCATAACCATGTCAAGCCAGCCTCAAATGAACATGACAGCAGCATCTGTGGTCGCCTTCATGTGAGGACATGTTATCTGGCCCAGTTAGGAATGTAGGATGTTGGACGTGGGAGTTTTTGTGACAAAACAAACACAGCATTTGTTAAGGTTATTAGCCAGTGTTCCCATAGTTACTCTTAGTCCCAAAAATGACCCATTTTGAGCTCGGCGCCGTGTCGGCTCAACACCTCTTCCAATGTTTTCTTGCATCAAGCAGATTTAATAATATTACTTTAATAACCCCCGCCACAGCCAAATAAGCCCTCATTAATCATGCTGTATGGTGATAATTACAGCTGGTAAGTGTCATTAGCCATAAGTAGCATAACTGGCATTTGTCCAGCTCTGAATTGAGCAAGGTCACTCTGCTAAGAAGATCAGAGTCATGCAGTTCTCACCCTGTGTGTGTGTCAGTGTGCAGGATAAGTAAGAGAAGGTTATGAGATTAATGACATGTGTGGGTCAACAGGCAGAGAGAGGCGCTGGGGAGCAGTGATTGGGGTTATTATTCCTTATTGTGCCATGTGCACTGAAAATGTGCTGTAATGGTCCTGTGAGGAGGTCTTATCATTAGCAAACTGCATTAGTGGCATATTGCCATTGTAATGTGCAGAGCTTATAACCCCCAACTAGATATTTTTCATGTTTAACTCTTCTTAAAGGATTACAAGGTCTGAGCAGATTGTGAAAAGCTTTTAAAAGCCAACAAAATCAAAAATACATGGTGGGCATTTTGGAAAACAGGGCAGATTTTCACGCTGCAATAATTACATCATGGAGATACAAGGTTTCCAACCAAGGAACTGCTGGCAGTGCTGTGTAAACATAAAACATCAGCACATGGAGCTGAGTCACATCATTATGATCCATAAAGATGGTTTTGGACAGATATGCCACAAATTTGTCTCTCTTCTCTTTTCAATCTGATCACAGTGTTTCCCACAGAATTAGAAGGTGTTTTAGTTTCACCTTAACTGCGCCTCAGTTTTTGCTGCTCCATCTGTGTCAAGAATGTGGAGCAATGAAAAACTGAACTGTATATATATTCCATCAGCGTACTTAATGAACAGTCCAGCTCCAAAAATAGAAAATCAAAATAGGGATTCACGATGATATTGGAGTGTCATTAGTATCGGCTTCTTCTTCTGGTGTATGTCCTTGGACCTTCAGCTCCGTTGAGCCAAGCCAGTCCAGTGTGTCATTGTCCTGGTCAATTACACCACGATTGCCATTCAGTGGCTGGTATTTGGGGCAGCTGGTTATCATGTGTTCCACAGTTTGTAGTGGATCTCGGCATTCGCAGTGGGCACTGTAAACTAGACCCCATTTTTGAATTGCTGGCCGGGAACATCTGTGGGGTCTTCATTGTAGTGGTGGAGCCTTAATGGCCTTAATGGTTCTGCTGACTTCCACGGGTCCCTCGGTCCCTCCATCTTGCCTTGACCCAGGCAGCCTTGGAGGTATCAGATGGTGTTGTACGGAGTTGCCCGCTGTGGTTTCTCCATAGCAATCTTGTGGAGGAGGTGGGATTCACTCGTATGTGCCTTTCGAGCGAGGGCCAACATGGCTGCTTTTTGTCTGATCTCTGCTGGAGCAATACCAGCAAGGACAGGCGGTTGGTTTGTTGGGGTGGCTTGTAGACATCTGCAGACAGTCATTAGGGTGGAGTTGAGTGTGGTGTCCAGCTTCTTGGCACGGGGGCTACGGCACCAGACTGGAGCACAGTACTCGGCAGATGAAAACACCAAGGCCCTGGTGGAAATGTGCAGTGTCTTTATCGTGACTCCCGATGTGATACCAGCTACAGATATTATAAGGTATTGGCTGATGGAATTGGCCAAGAGACTTTTTTTTGGACAGTTAATACAGTTAATATCACATACATTGAAAAGTGTTGTGTTTCATGTCTATTTGCTGGTGGGCAATCACGATAAGCGTATGCATGCATCATATGATGTTAATTCCACTACAGAAGAGATTTGATGATCACTACAGTTAGGGAGGGAAAAAAGTGGATATATCAATATCGGTATAGATTTTTGGTCAAATGAGTTGTTACATATCAGCATATCGGATATCTGCAAAAAATTCCAGCATCCCTACATCCAGACGTGGCATAAATGTTTTGATCTTGGCGGGCCCCCACAAATAAATGAATGTGTGGGAAACTCTGCTACACATGAACACATGACTCTCTCTATGCTAGTGGTTCCCAACTGGTGGGTTGCGGTCCAAAAGGGGGTCACAGGCCCATTCTGAATGGATCGCAAGTGATTTGAACACGTGTGGAATTTGTAAAAAGACACACTTTATTTTAAAATACAGTACATTTCCAGCACAGAGCTTTTATTTTGAAGTGCCCTTTTCTGCTGTAAAGTGAGTGACTAACCAACAACTTAACAGAGACAACTAACTAGCTCGATGACATGATCTTCTAAGGGGAAACCAGTTGGGAACCACTGCTCTAAACTTTTAACTTTTCACCTTAAACCTTGAGTGCTTGAGACTTTCTGTCCTCTTCTGTTTAAAAAAATCAGGTTTTTAATTGCTTTATGCCATTTCTCTCAGTTTGAAGACGACATCAAAAAGTTTTATTGTTGCCAACTTCAAGTCATGCCTTGCTCTGTTAATACTGAAGATGCCACTTCTCAAATGTGATGATGTTTTGTATCTTGGCAAGTAATTGCACTGCGACGTATTACAACTGAAGTGTTTGAAATTAATAATAATGAATGTGCATTTTCAGTTAAGTTTTTCTGACTGAAATTAACTGAATTTAAATTGAACAGAAAAGATAACTGGAATAAGTTCAGATAACCGAAAGGAGGAAAAACAAAGTCAAGTGTGATGAACGGAGTTAGAAAATTACCAGTTTGAATTAGATGTTACACAACCACTGCTTCTGATGATTTATTGTGTTGATATGAAACAAAATTTGTCTCAAGTTTCTGATTATAAAACTGTGGAGTAAAGTCTGGTGTTCTTACACTGTGGCTCTATCAGCTCCTCTTGCACTGTGTTCTGCCTCATGGTGATTTTCTCTGTGGTTTTAAATCTAAATATATATATTTCTGTTTTTTAGGGATCAGAGGTCATTCATCCGCCGGGGAAGTGCTGCCCAGAGTGTTCCTCTGTGAAACCCTCCTGTCTGTACGGGGGGGAATCCTACAAGGTGTGTTTCATCTGACTTTTAGTGTGTTTGCACATAAGCATGAGAGGAAAATTGCAAAATCAGGTGAGAAATCCAAACTGTGTGGGAGAGACAAAGACACCACAGGGCTTCTGTAAACTCTCTATTCTCAAAAGTAAAAAAGAAAGTAAGTGGCATAAAGTCTCACTGCAGAGGAGGCTGCTACATAAACAACCAAATACATCAATATTTGGCTGGCTCTAAATATATAAGTACAAACACTGGGAATTTAAGTTGCAGTGACACAGAGTAAATGTGTATTTTAGGGGAGAGCTATCAGATTACTTTGGGCTGTTAAACCCGGAACAAGAAACTGTCTTATTATTCTGGTGTCAGCTTCATTATTCATAGACTAGTCCTGGAAACCCAGAATGCAAAGGCTTTAATTTTTGACATTTTCAGCCAAGAAGGAATGCTCATTAAATGCTGCAGGATGGTCAGCCAAGGTCGAGGCTGGGAGCGCATGTAGAGAGAGCTATTATCCTTTTCCAATAGATTTTTCTTTGTCTCCCGGAGGAATCCATTTTAACAGTAGCAAACAAAGATATATGCTGCATACTTATTCTGCACCTACACACATCAACACGCGCATTTCTTCACTCACGCTTACAGTTTGCCTGTGAGGTTGAAAGAGCAGGTTTGTGACTAGATTATTACTGGTTTAACTTCCCGAGTGACAAGAAGAATCACAGAGGGGGAAAGTTAATGAGCAAGAATAATAACCTATGTTTATGCACATTAACAAGCTATTTCAAGCAGACGAAAATAAATTATTACAGTGTTCACCTGTCTGTTTCAAACTTGATTGCCTCGAATGAGAAAATCATTGAAGTTGTATTAGTAGTAGTAATGAAATTCACGTTGTTGTAGTTTATTAAAGGTATACGTGCAGGATTGGCCAGTTAAGGTATATCTACACAGCACTGAAACTTGGCTCCTCCCTCCCCCATTTGTTGTAATAGAGAAGCTGATACTTTAGCAAGCTGAGCTCACCACTGGCACTGACATCATCGTCACGTCCATGTCACGTACAAAGCCAACTCCAGATCCACTCTCGTTTTGGAACAAGCTTTTTTTTAGCTTGCTGTTTTGCCTCGCCAAATTTGCGTGCTTTTTTTCTTCTTGAGGCGTTTTCGGACCAGACAGTTCTGGGGACACCCTGAGAGAAACTGGCCACTGGTGAGCTCCCCAGAGAACTACATACCCTCAAGGGTTTGCATAGGCATGGCATCTACTGCACGTCTGTCCGTCCTGGAAGAGGGATCCCTCTCTGTTGCTCTTCCTGAGGTTTCCACCATTTTTTTCCCTGTTAAAGGGGTTTTTCAGGGAGTTGTTCCTTATCCGCTGTGAGGGTCCAAAGGACAGACGGATGTTGTGTGCTGTAAAGCCCTGTGAGGAAGATTGTGATTTGAGATATTGGGCTTTATAAATAAAATTGAATTGAATTCATACCACCATCAAGAATGCTGAAGTAACATACTGCAAGCTGGCTGGCGGTTGTAATAGCACCCTCACTTTCACTTTGACGAGTCAAAATGGTGTTGTATTTTCACCGTCCCATATATGCCCAGTAGAACCTGGACATCACCGTCAGGCCATTATTCTGTGTTTTCTTTTTTTTCTTCTTTTCATTACGAGCTCTTGTTGCGTTTTGTATTGTCCATTGTTGACTGTTTTTTTTTAAAATGGCGTTTTCTGATGCTGCATTGGCTGTGTTCGACCAATTACCAAACAGCTATGTCACTCATGGTTCCTGTTGTGCTGGGAGGGTACCTACTCTAAGGCCTTGTTTACACGGATACTGATACAAATAAAAATGGATTTTTATTTATCCCGTTTAAAAAAAAAAATTGGGGTTTACAAGATCAGTTTTGAAAATGATAGCCCTGCTGCAATTAGCATGCCAGGCCAGTAGAAGAACGTTCTAGGGATAAAAACAATGATAAACTACATTTTAACCTTATGTAGCATAGTTAGCAGCTATGCACTTTCTAATACTGGGCACAGCAGACGTCTTTGTGCACAGGTGTAGCGGTGATGTTGATGCAGCAGTGCTAAGTTCATTTGTAAGCTTGATGTTGATGCAGCAGTGCTAAGTTCATTTGTAAGCTTGTAAGTAGTCCCAAAAGTGCTAACAAAACATAAACAACCGCCATTGTTGTTGTGGTTACCGGGCGCCTAATGGGCATGCACAAACTGGGTTGCAACCTCATCGTTTTCCAAAATCTCTGTTTATCCTGTTTACACGTTGCCACAGAAACAGATATTTTTAAAAACTTTGACTTTGGAAGCCGTTTTGGAAAATCTCCGCTTTCGACGAGAAAAACGCCGGTTACGTGTAAATGATAGGTGCAACCGCAAAGATAAATACCCGTTTTCAGAAATATACATAACCGTATAAACAGGCCCTAAAAAAAGGCAGCTAAAAAAGTCCATCAGAATGGCGTTCTAAATGCTATGATAAGGCCCACACAACAAAAAGTTAAAAAGAAATAATTTTGTATGAGTTTATACATTATGTTTTTTGGAAAACCATGCATAGTATGCCTTTAAGAAATGTTAAAACATGCTATTTCCATTATTTACTGTAAATATATCTGAGGATTTATTAGTAAGCTGCTAATTATAATAATTCAATATTACTGTGGACAAGAAAATGCTTTTATTGTGAAGTTGCAAGGAAATGACCTGCCAGTGCTGTGCTCTTCTTTGTGAACCTGCAGCGTGTTGGTGAGCAAAAATGTTCAGTTTGAACGACACCGTTTTGGTCATTATTTGAAGCCAGCACACAACACATGCATGTGTTTGTGTGACTGTGATAAAGCATACTGAAGCTGACCTGCTATAAATGAGTTAGCCGTATGTTTCTTTAGCTCAGTTGTTCAATAGATGATAGTTGCGGTTCACTGATGTTAAAATCTGCTGACTCTGGGCTACTCAGTATATTCTCTGGAAGATTATAGGACCAGTGCGGTTGTGTAAAGTGACCTCATGTCCCTCAGCTGTTACACAACGGTGCAGGTTAACCATTTCAGATGAGAACACAGAAACTGAAGACTGCAGATTTCTTCCCTCTGTCTCTCAGGGCTGCAGGTTTTGTGCTCCTGAAATAAGATCCTTGGATTCAAGTGGTTTGTGAATGGAGGTCCTGCTATAAAAAATAAGCTCATGACGCCTGTTAGGTTTCTGTTAGTTAGAAAAGTTTTGATTCTGATCTGAAGCGTTCGTCCTTGTCTGTGAGCTTTGACCTGCCACCATGTTTTTTGGGAAGACGTCTACATGATTTATGAAACCATTTCACTTTTTGGCGTTAAATCAGTTTTTCTGTGACTGACGTTTCTGCTGCTTGACTGACTGTCTGTCCTCCGTGGGGCCTCTGTCAGTTGAATTCTGCTTTGAAAGTGTATTTAAGAGTCGTGACTGTCAGGCTTCCTTTATAACTGACACATGCGGATTATTAGCATTCAGCTTAGCGCCAGGTCTGCGTGGCTTCCTTTTTGATTGTGATTCAGCTTCCTCAAAGTGAAAATCCTCTGTTGTTTGGTGCTTTCGACAATCTGTCCATCCCCTGTCCAGATATTTGCCACAGTTGCACTTTGAGAATAATAACGTCAGTCTCTGCATTCACCAGGTTCAGGTCTAATAAACTGTTTCCCCTCTCTCTGCTCTGCTTTCATCCCCCGTCTCTTTTCCTTTCTTCTTTCAGGACTTGGCTCGATGGACTGATAGCGGGTGCCGGGAGTGTGAGTGCCGTGATGCCCAGGTGACTTGTTATCTGCGCTCCTGCCCCACCTGCCTGCCGGGCACCCTGGCTGTCACCCAGGAGGGCCGATGCTGCCCCGAGTGTCGCCAAGGTACGTTGCTGCAAAGGATGCTGAGAGTGTGTGGTGTGTCTGTAACATTCTTCTGCTCTCCTTTTTATATCTCCCTCTGTGACAGCGCACATATAAAGAAGGATTCACTGTGTTGCTGTCAGTAGGCGACTTTGGCAGGTCAAAGTCCGTCTTTTATTTCACATAGACCTGTTTATGGTTTTCATATAAACCACATAGATGAAGATTTCTGAGGCTTCATGAATCAACTTCAGTCTTAAACTGTCACACCTTTAAATCTTTGATATTCAGTGCATCCCAAGAATTATTTTAGGATGAAGTTCTTATTCACTTTTTAATTGTATGCACTTCTCATTTACCACAACACCCTGAAAACATCCTGCTCAATCACATCGTGTTTTGTAGCTGCATTTGCATTTAAGTGTATTTTCCACCACTGTGGGTGTAGAAGTCGGTATCTCTGCCTTTTCTTTGATTGATTTCTTCCTGCGTGATTGTTTGTTGTCGGTACACCTGGGATTCAAGAATGAGGTCTTTTCTCTTTGATTCTGTGGGATTTAACACAAAAACGTCAATCCACTGTTTTGAGGGAAATAACTGCATGTGAAATTATCTAACAGCATCCATTAGATATGAAAAATACACCTCCAAAACATGTCTAATAATGTGAGTCAGGGTGTTTTTGCACAGATTGTTCCCTTTAAAGTGACTCAACATAAAGCAGGGATCTGCGTCAATTTTATTTTTGATTGCACAGCCAGGCAAGTGGGTCAGAAATCTACTTGCCTGAGGTTGATTTTTACCTGCCTCGATTACAACTTGCTTCTTTTATCAGGATTTATTACATAACAACAAAGACTAAAGTTACCTGTCGTGAAAAATGACAGTGGTTTATCCACCTTGCTCTTGAACTTGCGGCCAGTGGTGGACAAAGTACTCAACTCTATTACTTGAGTCAAAGTATAGATACTCCCGGTCAAATATTACTCCAATACAAGTGAAAGTTGCTGAGTCAAATTACTTCTTCAGGTAAAGTGCTGAAGTACTTGCTCACACACACACACACACACACACACACACACACACACACACACACACACACACACACACAACATCGGGTCCTACGTGAATCCACAGCTAAAGTGAAAATGCTGAGTAAAAATATTTCTAACAATGCATGACAACTTTGCGGGTAAATCCAAAAACAGTCATTTGACCAAGCATGGCACAGAAACTGCAACTACTACAAGCACAGACAGTTTTGTTTAAATATTTAGAATCAGAATTATGATTCGTTACAGTTGCTCTGATGTAAAGAATAGAGGATTATAAGAAGTAAGAACAACAATATGGAATAAAAGTGTGTAAATATAAAGCCACTAAAAAGTAAAGTTGAAATGAAATGCGCATTAAAATCAAAATAAAATGTGCCTTATGCTACTGTGTTTAACACATATCAAAATAAAATATATATATTGTCAGTGCGAAGGTTGTAAGTGTGAAGATTTACCTACAGTATATACATCAGTAGAGTAAAACAATAGAATTAGAGACACATAACATTATGTACAGTTATGTGTATTGTATGTTTGAATTGATTTTGTTTACAGACCTCGACATACTCGACGCAAATTTTTGTAGGTCGTGATGAAATTTTTGCGTGGTAAACAGAGCAAATATTCAAAGTGATACAAATCATTCTTCATCTCAGAAACTTCAAACGTGGACCATAGGTGATCTGGTGGGGAATCTTCATCTCCATCTGCAGCCGTAGCCATAGTAACACCACATAACCAAGTACAGCCGCCTGCTGATGACCTCTTTCCTCTACCCGTCTCTTCTGATGAGCTGCCCAATCTAAGTAGCACATAAGACCAAGAAAGTGGATCATATCACTCCAATTCTGAGGTCTTTACACTGGCTTCCTGTCCGTCAGAGCATCGACTTCAAAATACTACTGTTGGTTTACAAAGCTCTGAATGGTTTAGGTCTTCTGCTACGCTATGAACCATCCAGACTTCTCCGGTCTTCTGGGATGCAAGATCACAGTTTATGGACTTTTGCATTTTATAAAAGTAAAAAGAAAATCATCCACTAACTTCAAATCAAATGTAACGAGTAACCAGAGCCTTCATAGAAATCTAGTGGAGTCAAAGTAATATGTTTCCAGAAAATAAAATCAAGTAAAGTACAAATACAGTACAAACCGCTTGTGACAAGCTGGGCTATACTGATCCCCAAATTCCACCAGATGTGTGTGGGTTGCGTCTGCGCTCTGGAACGGCAGCGGAGCCGATACGTTTCAATTCCAGTCAGTGTGTGAGCTTCCACCAGCTGCGGCTGTGCTGCATACCGGCTCCGTGACAGCTGTGGCGCTCCGGAGCCCTCCGCAACAGGTACGCAGGACTTCTATTTTTGCTGGACGCTGGAGCACAACGCAGCAATTCAGCACGGAGCAGATCGTGCGGGACAGGAAGCCGTACACAGAAACAAAATAAAACATCTGGTTAATTTTCAAAATAAAATACACAGTGTTCACGGCGGATCATATTTCCCTGCACTACACCTTGAAAACATCATAATGAGTGGAGGCAGGCCTGAAGTCAACAGGTCAGAGGTTTCCAGACGTCATTTCACCCCGTTGACACCATGGATGAGGAGATGTTAATCATGAAGGTGCACCCAGATGTCTTCCTACTACTCCTCTGGTTTTGTGGTTCTGTTTATAGAAACTACATCTTGTTATATCACATGATTATGCGTGAATTCGCGAGATCTCGTGGATCCTCGTGACTCCCACTGCTGGGCGGAGCTGCACCGCTCCGCACAGCAAATGCAGCTGGTGGGTGTTGACGGACGGCGGAGCACGCAGCGGATAACCAGTGCAGCCGTTCCGATACGGACACGCATCTAGTGGAATTCCGGCGTGAGTCTCGCCCACGCTCTTTAACACCACCCAAGTAAACTCCTGTTTACAGGATAACTGAAATCCTCACCTGCACTTCAGCTGATAAACTTTGTCTTTACCTGCCGCCATTTTCTCACAAGTGCCCAATGTCTCCATAGAGATGAGGGTGAGGCGAGATGGCTCACTCCTTAGCTACCTCTATCATCAGCTCTGGAGAAAAGGCAGCGCTTAATTTGTCTTTACCACTTGCCCGATGGGGCGAGAGAGTTGCTAGACTTAATAGCCTGACGTGTAATTTTACTTGCCTTGAGCAATTGGGAAATCCTTATTGTTGAACCCTAAAAAGAAGTGATAAATTGGTCACTTGAATCCCCTGAGTGATGAAAGTTAGGGCTTTGCCAATAAATCGGAAACACGCATCCCCTTATAGAACATTTTCCTGAGCGAGGCACTTCTGAAATACCTTCCTGTTTTGAAGAAGACTGTGACCGAACTGCTCAGGTGTTAATTGGTGCATCCTTTATGCTGTGCCTCCAGCTCTCGTCTATTACTGTAAAGCACGCTGCTCTATCAAGGTGCTGCCAGTATTTAAATAAACTTTAGCTGCTTGCTAAAAATACTGAATATGTAAATGAGAAGCTGGTTGGATAATTAAAGACGAGAGGAGGGGGGGAGGGAGGAGGCTCATAAACACAGTGAGAGTTTATAGATATGCAAGGCAGTCAGAGGACAAACTCCAACTTGTCCTTGGGGAGGTGGGCAGCCCCGGCCAAGCTGCTCTGTATGTTTCATGCCGTCGCCTGAGGACAGAGACTGGATCAGTCACACAGAGTCAATATAAACTATCCTCAGTGTATCACTGCTTTTAACTTTGGCTTTAATTCAAGCCTTTATTCGTACCCTTCTTCATATTTACATTCAGTCCTACACAATAATATCAGCGCTAAGTCTGAACTAAGCAGGCAGTGGGGATGTGCTTTGAATCTCCGGGTCCGTTTTGTTGTTTGAAGGGGGTGTTTTTCTCAAATTTTTCAAATAAAGAAAGCATCATTTGAAGTTGAGATATTTCCTGTGTAGTTTTGAAAGAGCAGAATGGTACAATAGTTTGAAAAAAAATGAGCTGAAAACTTTGTGAACACTCTGCTGCTCCTCACCTCCCTGGGGCCTGAAGTTCCATGAAATGAAAAATGACTTTCACTTTGTTGGCCAATTTTCCATGGAAGGATATATATATATATCCATTTAACAATTAATGAGTGCAAAAAGTGCTCTTAGTATGATACGGCATAATGGTGTAATGGTGACCTCAGTCCTAGTAGGTGCAAATGAATTATTTTAATTACCTTACTCCGTTCCCTTCAACCTGTTTCAACAGGAAATAACACAAATTAAGAAATTAAAATGCCCTCAGAGACATTAAATTATGTCTTTAAGGTAATTTCCTTCTGTAACCCACACAGTCACACCACAGCACGTCTGTTTCACCCCCTCCTTTTAAAAAAAAGGCTGATCCATTTGTCTTATTGACTGAAAATGGGCACAGAGACTGTCGGCAATTATAACTAAACAAACGTATGTTAATTTCTCAAATACCCCAACAGGCAATTAAACAGTGAGACAGCATTGTTAAGATTTATGAAGACTTATAATTAAGTTTGGCTGCATGAATGAATAATTACAGTAGGGGAAGGGAGGCATTTTTCACTGCACCGTACAAATGGACTGTTTGAGACAACAATAGTTTTATGAGGTTGGATTGTAGGAGGTTGTTTTGTTCACGTTTAGCTCGGGTGTGCTCGGCATCCCCTCGACAGTCTTCTTGCTCTCTTCGGTTTCGCTGTTTGGAGCATTTCTCCTCAGCAGCATATTAAAATGTCTAAAAAGTAAAAACACTGTATATTCTCAGGCAGTCTAATTAGTCCAGGTAAACAACAGGGGAAACCTATAAAGTGTAATATCCTGAAGTAGCCAGATGTTTTCGCCTCTGATGGCCCTGTGTGCAGTCAGTAGAAAACAGATTTCCTCTGAAAGTTATGTTCCATTCAAAAGATTAACAAAACACCACATTGGTTATTAATGATATCCACCGTCTTGTGCGGTGGCCTTGCTGTTTCATTTGTTTAATTTCCAGCTCATTTAGTTCATGTGCAGGTATTTTGTTCTGGTGATGGCAGGTTTAGAGTCCCAAAGCTGAATTTAGTGAGGTGTTCTTGTGATGCAGCAAAAACTAAGAATCTGGATGCTTCATTTCCTCCATCTCCTGTTATACTAGAAGTCCCAGTTAACACAATTAATATCTAAACATGACAACAATGTTCCCGTAACCATAAGCAATGTGCTTTTCAACACATTCTCACTCCCAGCTCATTATATATTGCTGCTTGGTCAGTGGACTTTCACATCTACATATTACGTGCTAGGTATCCTGGGTGCATCTGTTGTTGCCGGTCTAGAACTAGAGCTTAGATCAGGCCCAAAAAATCCAGCCCGACCCCATCCGAGCCCGTGCATGTTCTGTCCGAGCCCAGCCCGGATACGAACGTGAACGTTGAAGGCTGACTTTCGTCTTTCTTTCCACGGCAAGCCTTCGTCATGTGCCTCTTAAGTGTCGAGGTCCCCGTCTTTTTGCTGTCATGTACCAGCATCGTGCTGCACTTGGTACACTCGATGAAACCGACACACACGTTGTCACCATCGACAACTCACATGTGCGCGATCAGTGGCACCATCAACCCTAAACCCCTAACCCCCCCAAGGTGTGATAAGTAGCTGGTTCCATATCCTAGGTCTATTATGAGGAGCCCGACTCGTCCGAGCCCGAGGATAGTGGCGGGAAATTAAGGCCTGACCCGGCCCACGGGTTGGGTTGGGTCAGGTCCGGGTTTGGTTTGGGCTCCAGCAGAGGATCTAAGCTCTATCTAGAAGACAGTGTCAATTTACGATGTTTTTACAGGAAATGTACAGTTTCTGCTCATTAGATGCATTCAGTGTTTTTCAAAATAAACTTACAACATTTATTTACATTTATTTCATTGAGCAACAAATGCATGTGGTTAGGTTTAGAAAAAAAACATGATGATTTGGCTCTACATTCATACAGGAAGCAAACAGTGGGCTCCTGGGTGAAAGTCCAGTGTTGTTGGACCCATCCACCAACCTTCCTGCCGACCATTCTTAGTCCTTAAATGACATTGTTTGCCAGTGTTTAAAACTGACGACATCCAGTGACGTTATTAACTGACACCACCTGATGGCATAACATACTGCCACAAAAGGATACCTGTGTTTCGTCAGTGTCTGATGCTGAAATCAATGACCGAGCAGCAGTATTTGACAACTTCAGTATAAGAACAGGTTGGGGTTTTAGTCAATATGCATAGATAAGTCAGGATGATCTCTTTACATCAGAGCGACTGTAATGAATCACAATTTCCTCTCTGGGATATTTCTGATTCTGATTCTGATGACTAAAACCAAAATAGATGCTGCATCATTTGTTGTGTCAGAGGTCATGGTAATGTTGTCGGTATTTCAATCAGGAGACACTCGTCCTGAGTGAAAAGAATATTTATTTACATGTGCATGTAAGAATGAGATATATGAAAAGTCTTTGACTCCATTGTGATGGCATACATTCTTTAGGAGAGTGGTGAAGGGTGTAGATGCTGGTGATGGTAGTGGTGGTGGTGATGAGATGAGTGATGATGAGCTGGATGTGAACAGGAGTGGGCTTTTGATGAGCTGGTCCTGGGCTCTGGATATTATGACAGGAGGTGAATATGGTGGAGGATGGCGTGATGATTCTGCCTGATTTAAACTTTGGCAGTAGCAACATGATTGGTGGAGATATTGTGGCGCAGTTTGATTAGTTAACTAGAAGAGCGAGCACCCATAATCAGCTGATTACAGGAGGTAGTGGGAATGGGATGGAGAGAATTGTGAATGAAGGAAGCATAAAGGAAGTCTTCCTAATTGAATTTACATTGTGCTTTATTTGAAAAAAATATTTGGTTGTCCTTTATGCCCGGGCCACACTGCCTGCATGAGCAGCCGATTTGCATTGTGGAATCTCTTGTGCTTTTTGTTTTAAGTGCCTGTGACAGGTTAGAGCGGCCACACTGCCCATGTGAGCAGCGCTGCTCAGGTGTGGAACAGCTAGAGAATAAGAGTCTCGCCTATTTTTTCTGCAAAAGTAGACTGTGAAAATGATCTTTTGATAATCACATTGGCATTATACCACCTTTCACTAAAGTTTCCATGTCTTTACCTGTCACAGACATGAAAAACATATTAATTTCTGAAACTCAATCTTTCCTGTTTTTGTTTCAAAATAAAAGCCCTCTGACAACTTTTCAGTGGACAGAATCCCTGCATTTATTAACACAATGTTTTTTATTGTGATATATTTGCATGACCGTGTTGTTGACAATGCGGTGGATTGCATGGCTCCATAAAAGACCAGAGTACCGGCTTTCTATTTGTGTAAAACGGTAGTTATAGCAGCACCGCAGCAGAAACACTCGCTGTGTGAACACTGCAACCTTATGAGCCGCAGCAGTTCAGCAAGGTTGCGGTCATGCACTGCTCACACAGGCAGTGTGGCCTCGGTGTTAGTCTTCAACAGTGGTAAGGCAAAGCTAACCAGCTAGCTACTGAGCTGCTTTCACTAAAATGCACATTAGCCTCCAGATTGTGAGTCAGTTAATTTGATTTTAGAGAAAGTGGAAAGTAACTACGTACATTTATTGAAGTACTGTACTCGTGTATTTTCATTTCATGCTACTACTTTTTATTCGGTTGCATTTATTTGACAGCGAAGGTAATTTTTCAGATATAAGTCTGTGATAGGGGTCAGGGTATAAAACACAGTACATTGTTAAGGATGAAACAACTGATTGTTTGATAAGAACAGTTTCTTTTTAAGTTTCAGATGTCTGTGAGTTGTTACCTGTTCCACCAAACTGACATTTCCCCTCCAAACTTCTCAAATGGTTTCAAGATTTCAAGATTACATGTCACAACTTTTTGTTTCCCGTCTTCCCTCCCCCATTAATCATTGCTTAGATTTATCTGGTGACCTTTTAGAAAAGGGGGCCCAACTCCCACTAGACTAAACCACTTACTTTCAGATTTTTTAATCTTTACTTTTTCCCTCAGGCCTGCAGAGAACACCTGTGTGCTTTTCGATTAGTCTTTTTTTATTTTGTATCTTTCCTTCGGCTTAAAACACATTCAAGAATCTTCTCCCTAACTCTTTGCAGAAAAGTTCATGCCATCGATTATTCCCTGTTCACCTTCAAACTTTTCTTTCTCTTTTTATTTATTTCTCACTCTATTTGCCTCTTTCTCTCTTCTATCTTTATCAACCCCCTCTCCTCTCTGTCTGTCTCTATGTACTGCACACTGTATATACATATATGTTTATATATAGATGTAAAAATGATGAAAACATGTCGGAGCTGGAAATAGAAGGCATCATTTACACCGTCTCGATACATCCTGTTCGTCCTGTACACGTGTTCCCTGTTAATAAGTGTGTTATAGAGAGGTTAAGTACAATGAGGGGAAAACTGTCTGTCTGGGTGAATACATGGTCTAATTGTGTGTTTTACTGTACATACATTCACAGTGATTATCACGTGTGAATAATTCAAACATGTTTGTGTGATTTCACATTATGCTGCACTTGCACCTGTCATCACCTCACAACTTGTGTGTGTTAATGGATGTATGTGTGCACAATAATGGTTTTAACACCCCACATTATGCATGCATGCATGCTTGGATGATTTAAACATGATTTACCCACTTCACTTTACATTTATGTATCGACGCAGGGCGGTGTGTTTTCACTCTGCATTAGTTTGTCCGCCTGGCCGTGAATTTCCCGACTGTGTTTAGTTTGCAGCTAAAATTAGAAAAAAGAAAAACCATTCACTCTTTCCCTTTTCTTTTATAACCTGAACCTTAAATCTTCCGTTAAACCTATTAATCATGGCTGTCTGTAGGCCCAGAGGTCAGCAGCCTCTCCTCTCATTGGGCAGTTCGCACCCGAGGGCCGTAGCCAGGAGTCATGCTGCGTTTAGGTCTCGTGGGAATAGCTGTAGATGTGAGCCTTCTGCTTGCACATACAGTTCATCTCTGCCAGAGTGTGACCCAAATTATTCTTTTGATATGATATATAGACAATAGTCATATTGTACTAATACATATATCAGTGTAATAGTAGATAAGAGACTTGAAGTATTGCATGTTTGATTCCACTTTATAGATAAGGTAAAATGTTTAATCAACTTTCTTAACTAAGGAAATGACTCCAGAGGCATCCTAATCCGACATTATATCGCACACGCACGAGAGAGATGTTTGGAGAACAATGGAGTCATGTAAAGATGATGTTTTGACGGAAAAAAAATTGACTGAATTTCTGCAGAATGCAATCATTACTCCCCCAAAGACCTCGCAACCTAATGTATCTTGGCATCTGGGAAAATACAGCTTTGTCACAGTGATTATTTGTGTCTGACACGAGCAACAGCTCTGGCAATAATACATCAAGTCTGACTCTAACAGCAGCTCAGAAAATGTGCAGATGTATTAATTTCCCCAACATTCAGAATAAAATCACAGAATAACTGTTGTATACAGCTCTGTTGTGTTGTTAAATGATGCACTGAAAATCGATGTCTTTAGGCAGACGTACTTAAATTCCTAATCTTTTAATTTGTATATACAGTACATTTATTTTGGAGGCAGTGGCTTGCCAGTGTTTACTTACAATCTGCCCTGCAAATGATTTATTTGTCTAATTGTGAGATTGAAGCTGTTTATTAGTTTTGGCATCATGTCGGTTACTTGGCTGCTGCACAGGAAGAAAGTGGTGCTACTTTCTGCATCTCAATTTATCTCCAAACCACAGCTATCAGATGAGCTACACAGTGGTGGAAGGTCGCTGAGAACAGTACAAAAGATCATAAAGAAATAAGTTATGATATGTAATTATAAGTTGAGATACTAAAAGACTAATGAACACATTAATGACGTAATCATTTTAATCCAATCATATTATATTTATTATTCTAAAATGGGCCGTTCTGCATTATAAGTACTTTTACTTTTGCTACTTTGAGTATATTTTGATGCTAATATTTGCTAATAGTATTTTTTATTTTGGTAAGAATTTGAAAAGCATGACTTTTACTTGTACCAGACCACTGTGGTATTACTACTTGTACTTGTACAAGATCATCATTATACACTCACCGGCCACTTTATTAGGTACACCTTGCTAGTTCCGACATGGCATAGATTCAACAAGGTGCAGGAAACCTTCCTCAGAGATTTTGGTCCATATTGACATGATAGCACATGATAGCAGACTGAGATCTGGTGACTGTGGAGGCCATTGGAGTACAGTGAACTCATTGTCATGTTTGAGATGATGTGAGCTTTGTG